>NW_023634246.1:0-1219 GCF_014905685.2 Nematolebias whitei | reverse complement strand
GGCACACCACCTAGTGAACATGAAATGGCCTCTACACCTTTCTCTGTACAGCAGCGCTGAAAATCTGACCACTTGATGTGAACAGCGCTGTGGTGGTTGCAGCACGTGAATCCTGAATCGTACGCACTACATCTTGAGAGAGATCCATCCTCTCAAAAGGATCCGCACAGCGGCCAGACCACAGGTGCTGGCCTATTCTGATTAACTCCCGATCGCTCCTCCCGCCTGGAGGAGAGCGTCCTCCCTCCACGGCAGGTTCTACGAGCGCCCCGATAACAAGTGTCGTAGGCCTGGGAACCATGATGCGTTCACGCACTTGGGACAGAGGAGCTGTCAGTCCCTCCTCCTGAGCTCGGTTCAGAAAACCGTGATATCAGAGGGAGAGAGGGAGGTGAAGAAGCATTACGACCACAGGCTGTGAGCAGACACGTCCACCCCTAGTGGTGGATCGTCCCGTGGCTCCATGATAATTATAGTTGACATTGAGCGTTCTCTCGTGTTGCAACACGTCCACTGCCACTCGCAGGATTTCTGCCATGTCTGAGCCATAGCTCTGGGTGGAAGGTCCCAGGTCCCTGTGCCGCAAAGGACCGTCTTTGGACATCACATCCGTCCCCTGTTCAGAATACAGGAGATGTGCCCTACTCCTATGGAGAGCAGATTGGGTGTGCCCCACACAGCATCTGTCTCACAATGTGGCACATGGGTTGAGCGCATACATCTCCTGCCAGTTATGTATGCAACAGTCACTTGCTGTCTGTGTGAATCAAAAAACCCTGATGATTCCGCAGCTCAGAGGCAAAGTGTTGAATCACATTCAAAAACCCCGTGCGACACTCCAAAAACATTTAAATGAGCTGCTGTGAGGAGAACCACAGCGCCCCCACAGCTCGTTAAATGTGTGTGCCTCTGTGAAGTCTGACATGTGTGACGCAAGTCTGCTGACGGAAACAGTTGATATCACTCAACCGGTTCACGTGAGTTGCACTGCTGCCACCTGTCTGTACAAACTGCTCAGCAGCAGCAGATGTCCAGATAAAGCAGAATTCTCCTCCCTGCTCTGTGCGGCGGCTGCAGAGCAGCTCGGGCGCATTAATGGAATGTTGTTTCTCACAGTTCAAAATTGACAAATCTAGAATAAATCTCATCTTTCTGGTTCGTTGGGACCAAGGAGTGACGAGAGAGGAACCCTGCGTTTTCCTCTCCTTCTGAGACTCTG
>NW_023634245.1:0-1219 GCF_014905685.2 Nematolebias whitei | reverse complement strand
ATGAAGGTTAAATAAAGGTTAAATGAAGGTTAAATGAAGGTTAAATGGATGATGTTCCATCACTCAGCAGTTTTGTTGCAGTGTTTAGTTTTTGACACCGGGTGGCGCTGCGTGGCAGTTATTTGTCTCTGCTGCTTGTCTCGGTGTTTGAATCTGTTTCTTGTTGATTCTCGGATGATGCAGGATAAACAAAGACGACGACACGATGAAATGTTCAGGACGAGACCGTGTCGTCGTTTACTTCCTCCTGCTGCTGTTTTCTTGTGTTCTGCAGCAGGTTGATGACTCAGCTTCAATAGATCCAGTGATGAAGATGCTGGATCCCCCAGATGTTTTTAATTGGCGCTCAGTCGTGTAAAGCTACGGATGAAGGACACAGCAGAGACTGGAACGTGCTTAAAACACAAATACATCAAAAACCCACAGATTCACTTTAAAAAAGGAGAAACCACATAAATGTCATAAATCTTTGACTCCTGGGTCACTCTCAATAATCAGGAACTGATCCGACTTTATTTTGATTCATTTATTCAAACTCGGACCGTTCAGTGTAACTCTGTCAAATAAAAACACATGGATTCAAAGAGGAACAGTGAAATAATGTCTGTAGTTAACTTCACACTGTATGGCCTGCCGGGGTTTCTATGGAACATAAATGTTTTTAACAACAGCGACAGTAAAATCTGAGTGTTTTTCTCTCATGTTATCTGCATGTTTTAAAATGTCTCCACGTCTGAGAACTTTGAGTTGCTTCAGGCTTTCGTGCATCGAAGCGGTCGATTCGTTCCTGCTGGGACTTCAACCTGTTCGTTTTTGACCCACTTCTCCTTTTCAGGTCCCAGAAGCTGCTTTCTGTCTCCAGCAGACACTGGGTGAGACGTGGGGGACGGCCTGGACATGTCCACAGTCCATCACAGCGCCGTCTCTTTTAGTTTTTCAAAATAATTACCTTAGTACGTCAACGTCGCTCATAAAAATATGTTAAGATTCTTTTAGAGCATAAGTTTTTATCTGCTAATGCTAATTTTAGCTAACATTCTGCTGTTTCTTTTTTTCCTTTCCATAAGGACTCAGTTACTTTTAGCTTTTAGTTATTGTTCTGCTATATTTACCTTTAAGCTAGCCTTTTGCTACTTTTAACTAGCCATTAGTGTTTAGCCACCCGTTACTACTTTAAGCTTGTTGCTACATTTAGCTAACATAGTTTCTAGCTGCTGTT
>NW_023634244.1:0-1219 GCF_014905685.2 Nematolebias whitei | reverse complement strand
TGCAAAATATTCATCAATTAAAACGGATTCCTCATTTTTCTGGACTGAATAAAACGTGCATTGAATTTAATGAAATGCAAACGTGAGACGTCATTTATCTTTGACCCATCAAAATGAATGCGGTCATTTATTTACAGAATCAAAGTTTAACATCAAACATTTACATTAATTTGGCAAAATATGAAAATAACAACATAATCAATCAATCAGGAAAACCATACGGCCATGATTTTCCATTGCTTCACCACAGACATTTATGAAAACTGTACAATTATGATCAATTATCCACACGGCGGTGGATGAACACTTTACACAGACATTTCTAAAATATCTGGAAGGATTTCTACTTGAGAGAAGAATTTAAAGATGGGAATGAAGTTTAAAGGGAGTAAAAGATGGTATGTGAGGGGAAGTGTTCACCAGAACCGACACTCTCCATCAGAACCCAGCTTTCCTCGGTACGCTTCGGTAGGAAACTTGACTCATTACCTTTCTGAAGATTAATCAGCAGATATGGAGGTCCAGTTAACGCTACCTGTCCAGCGTCTCCATAGGATGGCTGTGACTCGTCCGAAGTAGTGACGAGATTCCGTCCGACACCAGCTCACCTCAGCAAGTCGAAAGTGTTATAATCCCATGAAACTCGGAAGAGCTCTGTGGTCATGTCAGGGTCTTCCCAGCCAGACCCAACAGAACTTCACAGAACTGAGAACTGGGCAAATCCAGAACTGGCTCCCACAGCAACTGCACAGCACTAGGACATATCAGAACTGTCCGCGCCGCCGAACTTCTCCAAACCCACAGAACTGTGTAAACCAGGAAGTACCGACATTTTTAAAGAGCTCTTTTCCCGGTTCATTTGGGAGTCTTCCCATTGGTCAGTACCGACCAGACATGGGTGTGTTTTGTGACGTAAGAGGTTACTAGGAGTCAGAAGACAGCAAGAATGTTATTGAACAGATTAAACTGTTCTCAGAGACAGAGAGAGTTTTGTTTTGGCGAGTTTGGAGAACAGGTGCCAAAACCCCCCTGTTGACGTCTGAGAGGATGTAAAAACAAGGCAGTTGTTCCAACACATGTCTGCTTCGACTCCTGACCTTGGAAACGCACACTTGCTCATTCAAAGACAGAAATCAGAAAATGCATAAAAATCTGTGACAGACCTTAACATGAATTCTAACTCTGCATAAGCATTAAAAATCATTATTACTGTTCTACA
>NW_023634243.1:0-1219 GCF_014905685.2 Nematolebias whitei | reverse complement strand
GGGCCAGTTGCCTTGTGCGGATTAATCCTCCTGAAGGTACTCCTTACTTCTGCTGAGGTCACGCTGAGATGCTCTTCATCCGGTGGTGAGGTGAGTCTGGTGCTGGGTGGTCTGTTCGGGTCTTCAAAGCGTGCATAGAACTTGTTGAGGGCATCAGGCAGAGGCATTGTTCACTCCTTCCTTTATAATCTGTTATGCACTTAATGCCCCTCCACATGCTCCGAGGGTCTTATGAGATGAATTGACCCATGATCCTCTATTCACAAGCGGACATTAAAAAATTATGTTGTAATTTGACAGCAAATATGACATCATTCACAGCTTTTAATTTGAAAACACTTGCAAACATTACTACTGCAATTCATAGTGTTTGCTTGCACAACAGAACCATCATTTTGGAAGTGGAGGCTGCGTGACGGCAGTTTTTTACTGCCTGATGTTCTCAGAGTTGGGGCAGGAGCTACATGTCAGACCATCACCAACCACACGTTGTTTTCTGTTACAGATAAAGTTCGTGTTAATAAATGGTGTGAAGCTGAGAAGAGTTCCTGGGTGAGTGATCCATCAGTTCTCTGGTATCAAACCAAACATCACGGTTACATAGGTATGTATTTATGTGCATATTTAGGTATGTATTTATTTACTGCAGTTTAGTCCCTGTTTACACGGACACGATGGGGGAAATGTCGTTTTTTTCTTCAAATGTTACTTGAAAGAAAAGATCTGCGTTGACACGGACAAATTTTGTGTTTTCATGCAACCGGAGGAATCTCCCCCCGCCCTCCCGAATCCGCTGTAGTTACCTGTAGTTACCCGTAGTTACCTGTAGTTACCATGCCGGGTCATTAGTTGTCACTGTGAATTTTGTACATTCACCTAATGTGCATGCGTGCTGCCTCGGCCCGCTCCTTTCCTCTGGGCTAAAAGCTCAGCTAACAACATCTGAAGTTAAAGCTGGATTTTGGACAAGATTCGACAGATTTTTATGCCAAGTGGGACCGCTTCATCTAGCAGCTCCACACCGGTCGCTGAGCGGACCAGAACCAAGTCGACAATGATGATGTCGAACTTTACTCCGTGATAATCAGTAGCCGATTTACTGCAGGTAAATCAATGTTCTCAATAATGTTAGCTTGTGTTTACTTCGGTTACAAAACAACCAACTGAGTTTTTATTTTCCTGCGAGGAGAAGCTGTCCTCCCACCAGGCGGGCCGGTTC
>NW_023634242.1:843-1219 GCF_014905685.2 Nematolebias whitei | reverse complement strand
GTAGATGTAGATGTGGTAGTTGTGGTAGTTTGAGATGTCGAAGTTGTAGATGTAGTATTGAAAGAGGTGGTAGTTGTAATAGATGCGGTTGTGGTAGATGTGGTAGATGTGGTAGTTGAAGTATATGTGGTTGTGGTAGATGTGGTAGATGTGGTTTTTGTAAGTGTGGTAGTTGTAGTAGATGTTGAAGTTGTATTAGATGTGGTAGTTGTAGATGTTGTAGATGTGGTAGTGGTAGATGTGGTAATTGTTTTAGATATGGGAGTTGTAGTAAATGTGGTAGTGGTAGTTTCGTGAACCAGAGGCCGGATCGCAAACAACAACAACAACCACTGAGAGGGTTAAAAGATTTATTGTGAAATAAAGTAAAACTCTG
>NW_023634242.1:476-743 GCF_014905685.2 Nematolebias whitei | reverse complement strand
TGTAGTAGTTGTCGTAGATGTTGGTAGATGTGGTAGTTGTGTTAGATGTGGTAGATGTGGTTGTTGTAGATGTGATAGATGTGGTAGTTGAAGTATATGTGGTTGTGGTAGATGTGGTAGATGTGGTTTTTGTAAATGTGGTAGTTGTAGTAGATGTTGAAGTTGTATTAGATGTGGTAGTTGTAGTAGATGTAGTGGACTAGGCCTACGTCAAAACTAAGTCTAAGGTCAAAACTCTTGACCTTTAGAACCTTGTGGGACAGGAAC
>NW_023634242.1:0-376 GCF_014905685.2 Nematolebias whitei | reverse complement strand
GTAGATGTAGATGTGGTAGTTGTGGTAGTTTGAGATGTCGAAGTTGTAGATGTAGTATTGAAAGAGGTGGTAGTTGTAATAGATGCGGTTGTGGTAGATGTGGTAGATGTGGTAGTTGAAGTATATGTGGTTGTGGTAGATGTGGTAGATGTGGTTTTTGTAAGTGTGGTAGTTGTAGTAGATGTTGAAGTTGTATTAGATGTGGTAGTTGTAGATGTTGTAGATGTGGTAGTGGTAGATGTGGTAATTGTTTTAGATATGGGAGTTGTAGTAAATGTGGTAGTGGTAGTTTCGTGAACCAGAGGCCGGATCGCAAACAACAACAACAACCACTGAGAGGGTTAAAAGATTTATTGTGAAATAAAGTAAAACTCTG
>NW_023634241.1:611-1219 GCF_014905685.2 Nematolebias whitei | reverse complement strand
CTCCTTACTTCTGCTGAGGTCACGCTGAGATGCTCTTCATCCGGTGGCGAGGTGAGTCTGGTGCTGGGTGGTCTGTTCGGGTCTTCAAAGCGTGCATAGAACTTGTTGAGGGCATCAGGCAGAGATGGGTCTTTGGAGCATTGTTCACTCCTTCCTTTATAATCTGTTATGCACTTAATGCCCCTCCACATGCTCCGAGGGCCTTGTGAGATGAATTGACCCTCGATCCTCTGTGCATATGTACCCTTGGCCCTCTTAATACCAGCAACCAGCTCTTTTCTTGTCCTACTCAGCTCCTCTGAGTTTCCAGACCTGAAGGCAGTGCTCCTGGCTTCCAGCAGGGTACGCACCTCTGCATTCAGCCAAGGTTTTCTGTTTAGGTAGCTTTTAACATTTCTGATAGTGGAGACGGTGTCAGTACATGTACTAATGTAACCCAGAACTGAGGATGTGTATTGGTCAAGATCAAGCAAACCTCCATTTTCAGCAGCTTCTCTGAAAACCTGCCAGTCTGTTCGATCAAAACAATCTCTCAGTATGGGGCCACTGTCCTGGATCCAGCATTTAACTTTCTTTTGTACCGGTCTGGAGCGTCTCAGCGGGGGCAT
>NW_023634241.1:0-511 GCF_014905685.2 Nematolebias whitei | reverse complement strand
CACGGTCCAGCGTCTTGTCTCCACGTGTCGGAATCGTCACATGTTGACGATGTGACAGTGACAAACTAAACATTTAGTGTTATGCCAAAGTGTTGATGTTCAGTATTGGCTAATGTTTTTGCACACCAATACGTCAAATTTGAGAATCATTTGTTTTATAAGCCAGTAGAAAAAATAAGACGCTTATTTGGCTAGCCATTAGCCTAGCCTGGAAGAAGACCTCTGTCTCGTTCCTAATACTCTGTGCTCTAAGACTGATGTCAAGGCTAATGAAATACCAGCTATTGGTAACTATTTGACAGAACATTACTTCAGAAATACTAGACCAGTGGTCCCCAGTCCTCGTCTTCGAGGGCCACTATCCTGCATGTTTTAGTTGTTTCTTCGCTTTTCATCAGGTCTTTAAATCCTGCAGAAATCTGATAATCACTCATTTGTTTAGAACGGCTGTGTCAAAGCAGAGAAACATGCAGGATAGTGGCCCTCAAGGACCAGGACTGGGCACCACTGG
>NW_023634240.1:0-1219 GCF_014905685.2 Nematolebias whitei | reverse complement strand
ACACACACACACACACACACACACACACACACACACACACACACACAAAAATGGTCAGAAACATAATTGTGTTTTTGATAAACTTGCACACTCATGTGTATAATGTGTGGATACTAGTTTTTTGCTACTTTAGCTAGCATTTTGCTACATTAATGCCCCTTTTCCATTAGTACCGGTACGGGCCGACTCGACCCTACTTGGCCCGGTTCTGAGGCTTTTCCATTAGTACCGGTACTTAGCACCTGTTACTATTTTCAGTACCCTTGGCTCTGTGGTTCTAACCGCTACGAAGAGGTACAAAAACGTGACATCAGTACACTGTCGGTCACTGATTGGTCGGGGGCGGAGTCGGGGGCGGAGTCACTGGATCCTTCAGAAACTTTCAAAACAATAATCCGCCATTTGCAATTTCTCGGACTGGAGCAGCCTGGACTTATTTTAAAGATTTTAAAAACAATACTGACAACATCTTGGTCTAATGTTGATGTGCTGGCATTTTTTGTGCTTGGTGGCCGACAACATAATTTAGAGCAAGCTGGATGGAGCTCTGCTGGTCTACCCCGATCCTCCCTCCGGAGCCTCGGAGCGCCAGGCCGGGCAGGGCGTCATCTCCCCGGCTCCAAGTTCAGCTGGTCACCGCGGAAGATCCTTCGATGTGCCGACTCGGATGCTCGGGTTCCAGATACCAGCCTTGTGCGCTCAGAGCTCCGCAGGTCACTGCGAAGCTGGAGATGGGGACTCACAGATGGACGTGGCCGCGCGTAATCATGAAGGCTGAATCCACCCGGCAGTCAGGCGGACTGGACAGTCTGGGACGGACTGTGGAAGCGATTTTTAAATAAAATAATATTTTGTTTTTATACAAAAAATGTTTTAAAAAATTGCTGAAGCGATTTAAAAATGATTTTTTTTTTTTTACACGTAAAATGTTTTTTAAAATCGCTTCCACCGTTCGTCGCAGACCGTCTCTGCCCGCCTGTCTGCGCGGGTCGGACCTTCATGATTACGCGCGGCTGGAGCCTTGGAACGGACTCTGTGAGTGACCAGCTGAGCTGGAGCTGGAAAGATGAGCCTCCCAGCCTCCTCTTCTCCGGAGGAGAGGATCGTGTGACTGCGGGCAGTGTCGTGCGAGACCAGCAGAGCGTTGAAGATTTAAAAAAAAAAAAAAAACAGTGCCAGCTTCATCGTGAAATCCTGTTTTCACTTTAATGACTGTTAA
>NW_023634239.1:0-1220 GCF_014905685.2 Nematolebias whitei | reverse complement strand
TGTGTCAGTTTCACTTCATTCATGTCAGGCACATTAGTGACATTTTTCTGGCTTTTAAAGGTTTTTTGCATCAGTTCTGCTGATTTTGGACGTTGGAAGTCATTTTCTGTGTTTTTAAAGTTTATAGCTTCTATTTCACAAAGTTTGTTTTTTGGCAGACATTTCCTGTTTTTTGTAGGTTTTTCCACTTGTTCTTCTTTTGGACTTTGGATTACAATTCTATGTTCTTGCAGTTTATCAACCTGCAAAAACACATAAAATGTCAGCTAAAATCCAAAATTTGTGAAATGAAAGCTGTAAAAACATGGAAAAAGCATATCAAATGCCAAAATCTGCAGGGCCAAAAACGTTCTTTCCACATACAACAATCAAGAGAGGATTCAAATTCATAGCCTTCTTACTTCTGTCATAATGAGGCAAGCTGTTTTAATTTACAGTGTTTCTTAAGTATATACATATGAAGGCACTGGCCAAGTCTGTTATGTGCTCATCGTTGATATAGAGGTCACAAGCAACTCAGTCCGCGTCCTTTTTTGAGCTTGTAGGAGAATTTGACAAATATATGGGAGAGCTAATTTGATTCATTCCAATGTGATCTTTTCAATGGTACCAACATCACTTGCCTCAGACCTTGTTATGCGAAGGAGGAAGGCCAAAAACACTGTGCACACCCAAAAAAAATCAATGTTCAACTTTAAAGACGTTTAACTTCCATCAGAAAGAAGCAGGTTGGTTCACATTTACAGTGTCTCAAGGATATGAGTAAAAAAGGGACAGCAGAGTTTCAGGCCTGTACACATGACAGATTCTGCCCTATTCTATTGTGCATGTGCACAATAGGACAGAATCTGTCGTGTGTCCTGCTTTGTGGAGCTGCAACAAATATGAGCAAATCAGTACAGCCTCTATGCCCGAGGCTGGCTTGCACCTTGGAGCTCTGCGCCCTGGGCTTGCTAGAGCTGCAACACTTTCTATGCAAAACCATATCTGCTTTGAAGGTCCTGCTTCGAGCTGGACCACCTCATAGCTGGACACCATTCACCATGCATCCTCTCTACCCCTGTCTGTTGGCTCTGCAGCCATGCCGCTTCCATTGAACAGCCCATCTGTGCAAGACCCAATCCACTGCACAAACTTTCTGCCCCTACATGGCCACCTCCGCAGCCTCCTTGGAACTATGCACCCTGGGATGGATTGCTATGTAGCCCAGCCGCATTCCT
>NW_023634238.1:0-1220 GCF_014905685.2 Nematolebias whitei | reverse complement strand
TTGTTTTTAACCAGTTTGACACGACTGTGAACAAGGAATAGGGCGGGCAATGGAGGAGGGGGCGTACCAAAGAGATCATCTTATCACAAGCAAAACTGGTTTGTTCCACTTTGGAGTAAGCTGTTTGTCGAATAATCAGTTTTGTTGTGTGTTTCCTTGACTGATGAAGCCTTCAGAATCTAAGGCGAAACGTTTCAGCACAAAAAAGAAACTGTCCAGATGACCTGACAGAAAAATGTTAGATTGTATACCTGGATTATTGAGCATGGACTTTGTTGTTTTCAACCAGTTTGGCATGATGATCAACAAGGAAGCGGGCCTGCATTGTAGGAGGGGGCAAACGAAAGAGACGTTCTTATCACAAGCAAAACTGGTTTGTTCCACTTTGGAGTACGCTGTTGGGGGAAGAATCAATTTTGTTGTGTGTTTCCTTGACTGATGAAGCCTTCAGAATCAAAGGCTATGCGTTTCAGCACAAAAAAAAGAAACTGTCTGATGACCTGACAGAAAAATATTTGATTGTATAACTGGATTATTGAGCAGGGACTTTGGTGTTTTCAACCAGTTTGACATGACTGTCAACAAGAAATACGATCGGCAATGGAGGAGGGGCCGTACCAAAGAGACCATCTTATCACAAGCAAAACTGGTTTGTTCCACTTTGGAGAAAGCTTCTGTTGTAAGAATCAGTTTTGTTGTGTGATTCCTTGACTGACGGATCCTTCAGAAGCTAAGGCGAAACGTTTCATCACAAAAGAAGAAACTGGCCAGATGACCTGACAGAAAAATGTTAGATTGTATACCTGGATTATTGAGCATGGACTTTGTTGTTTTCAACCATTTTGACATTATGATCAGCAAGGAAGAGGGCCTGCAATGGAGGAGGGGGCAAACAAAAGAGACCATCTTATCACAAGCAAAACTGGTTTGTTCCACTTTGGAGTAAGTTGTTTGGGGAAGAATCAGTTTTGTTGTGTGTTTCTTTGACTGATGAAGCCTTCTGGATCGAAGGCGAAACGTTTCAGTACAAAATTGAAAATGTCCAGATGACCTGACTGAAAAATGTTAGATTGTATACCTGGATTATTGAGAATGGATTTTGTTGTTTTCCACCAGTTTGACACGACTGTCAACAAGGAATAGGGCAGGCAATGGAGGAGCGGGCGTAATAAATAGACCATCTTACCACATTCAAAACTGGTTTGTTCCACTTTGGAGTA
>NW_023634237.1:0-1220 GCF_014905685.2 Nematolebias whitei | reverse complement strand
TTTTTTTTTTATCTTCTTCTCTCCAGCTTTCTGGGGCTCCCCAGGGGGCTGCGGCCCCTCCTTTAAAAAAACCTTGGATTAGACAGTAGCATTTCAATCATTGGAATTCAACCACAAAACAACATTGATTCAATGACATCTTTTCTACATTGGTTAATTGGCTAGAACTGAATGGTTGATTAAAGGGTGATAAATCATCACTCGTCAACCTTAACCAAAAATCAACCTTTCTGACAATAATTCTACATTGAATTAACATATTTTGCTATCTGGGATCTTACTTGGTCAATTTTCACTCTGAAAGCCATGATGCTATTGGCGACCTCCGTCCTTATCTCTTGAAGAGAAGACAATGTTCTTCTGCCAGGGCAGCCTTCATCTCTAATTATCATCGAAATGTCTGTCTTTATTGAAGCCAGAATGACTGACTTCAGGGCCACACCATCAGTGTCCCTGGGGCCTGGTGAGGGCGGAGTCGATTCTCTGGTTCTGGAAGCACTGTGGGCCGAGGAGGTGTCTGACCCAGTGGTCGAAGAACTCACAACTTTAAATTTCTTCACATCCTGCAGCTCTACCAAGTCAGCAAAATAACAATGTTGACTCCTGGAGCTTCCAACTCAGAGGCGGCAAGAATATCCTGTTGAAATGCAGTTTATTTGTTTCAAAAAATGGCAGGAGCCAAGCAAAAACACAACCTAAAGCAGTGCTGCCATCTTGTCAAGTCAAGTCAAGTCACATTTATTTATATAGCACATTTGAAACAGTAACTGTTATCAAAGTGCTTGTCAATGAGCTGAATATTTTGATGGCTAAAATAGTCTGCAGAAGTAGTTAGATTGTAGAAAAACAAAAAAATACAGGAAACCAGTAGTGTGAAAGCTGAATCAGTAGTCACACCATTATGTTTAAGTTTAAGATCAATATTCAAAAAATGTTCTTCTCGTATGTGTGTGTTTTTTGTTCAGATTGTGGTGAACGCCATTGTGGGGACCCTGAAGACCGCTTTTCCTCGTTCAGAACCACAAAGCCCCACAGAGGATAATGATTCAGAGGTGGATGTAGGGAAAGTAGACAAGAAAAGCAAGTACGTTATGCCTTTTGTTTTTTGTCCTACCTTTCTGTCTTGTACTTTAAAGGAAGATTGTTTAAAGTTTCCTGATGCATGCTCAATAATCCAGGTAGAAAAATCCAAAAAAGTTCAATCTGGTCCTCTGGACATT
>NW_023634236.1:0-1220 GCF_014905685.2 Nematolebias whitei | reverse complement strand
GGAACTCGTGAAAAATGTATGAAATATCCAGCATATGACATACTACACTTGAAAGAGTGACCGCTGGCCTGGAGATGAGTGTAGACCGCAGAATCCTGGCCTGATGATGTTGATCTTCTGTGCTGGGCCATCCTTTTGGCCAGTGGCTGTTTAGTTTCCCCTATGTAAGACTGATCACAGCCCTCCTGACACTGAACAGCATACACAACATTACTCTGTTTGTGCCGGGGGACTGGATCTTTGGGATGAACCAGTCTTTGCCGTAATGTATTTTGGGGTTTAAAAGCCACTGGGACGTTATGTTTAGAAAATAAACGTCTCAGTTTCTCTGATACCCCCCTCAACATACGGAATGACCACTGGTCTGGGTCTGGGTTCCTCCTTTTCACCTGATGGCTGACTGGAGTCCTGTTTGGGTTTCTTCTCTGCTTTCAGGAAGGCCCAGTTAGGATATCCACATTGCTCTAGAGCCTGTTTTGTGTAGGATTTCTCCTTCTGCCTGGCTCCCGAGCTAGTGGGGATGCTGTCTGCTCTGTGATACAGAGTCCTGATGACTCCTAACTTGTGCTCCAAAGGGTGATGGGAGTCAAACTGCAAATACTGGTCTGTGTGGGTGGGTTTGCAGTACACCTCGGTTTGCAAATGTCCTCTATCAGAGACTGAGACCTCATAGTCCAAGAAAGCCAACTTGCCATTTTTTACATCTTCTCGTGTGAACTTGATGTATTTATCCACAGAGTTGATGTGGTCAGTAAAATGTTGGACTTCCTGAGATTTAATTTTAACCCAGGTGTCGTCAACATACCTGAACCAATGACTTGGTGGTGTCCCTGAAAAGGATGTCAAGGCTCTCTTTTTTACCTCCTCCATGTACAGGTTGGCAACAATAGGAGAAACTGGAGACCCCATAGCACACCCATGTTTCTGCCTATAATATTGCTTCCCATATGTGAAGTAGGTTGACTGCAGGCACAATTTCAATAGTTGACACAGTTGTTCTGTGGAAAGCGTGGTCCTGCTGCTCAGAGTGGTGTCTGATTTTAATCTTAAACTGACCACCTCTACTGCATCATCAACAGGAATGCACGTAAAGAGTGATGTGACATCAAAAGAGACCATTTTTTCATCAGTCTCCATGATGACATCCCTCACCTTATCCACAAAGTCCATGGTGTTCTGTATGTGGTGTTCTGAGCTGCCAACTAAAGGGATGAGTACAG
>NW_023634235.1:0-1220 GCF_014905685.2 Nematolebias whitei | reverse complement strand
TGTAGTGAACTAGGCCTGAGGTCAAATCCTGACCTTAAGGACCTTATGGGACAGAAACTGTCATTTCATTGATTTGAATCCAGAAATACAGGTTGACCCATCCTGAGACTTTCTTTCTTGAATTGATCAAGTGAAAGAACACTCTCTTTTCTATTATCATTACTATTTTACAAATGTTTGATAATCAAATTGTGTTAGTTCAAACCATTTTTAAATGTTGAAGTGAACTAATCATTTTTAATTCAACTGTGAAACAGTAATAATGATTTTAATCCTCATGCAAAGTAGAAATCATGTTAAGGTCTGTTACAGAGTAATTATGCATTTTCTGATTTTCTGTCTTTGAATGAGTAAGTGTAAGTTGGTCCAAGGTTGGAGTCAAACGCAAAACAAGTTGTTGGAATGAACTGTCATGTTTTTAAAATCCTCTCAGACGTAAATATAGAGGCTGGCACCTGTTTTCCCCCAACTCGTCTAAATATTCCTCTTGTCTGTCTGAAAAACATTTACAATCTGTTCCATAATATTCTTGCTGTTTTTCTGACTCCTAGTGACCTCTTACGTCACAAAAACACACCCCTGTCTGGTTGAAACGACCAATCAGGAAACTTCCAAGTGAACTGGAAATAGAGCTCTTTAAATGTCGGTATTTCCTAGTTCAAACCAGTTTTGGAGTCGAGTGGAGTCGGGTGGAGAGTTTGCAGCTCCAGTCGTTTGGGAGAACAGAAGTCCAGCATGATCCAGAGCTCTTCCGAGTCTTGTGGGGATTATGACATCTTCCACCTCTGAGTGGAACTTCTGAAGGACTCCACTCCTCTTGTGAGTCCACTAAGAGGTGAACCTGTGTCTGACGGAATACCGTCACTACTTCGGACGATTCACAGCTGTTCCTACGGAGACGCTGAAAGGGTGCGTTAAATGGAACTCCGTACCAGTGGAATCACCTCCTCCAGGTAAAAGAGTTGATTTATACCACCTAAGTGTACTGAGGAAGAAGCTGGGAACTCACCGGAGAGTGCCGTTCTGATGCCGACACACATTTCCCTCATCCATCTTTTCCTCTCCCCCTAAACTTCATTTCCATCTTTAAAACTCTTCTATCTGCTAGAAATCATTCCAGATATTTTTCAGAAATGTCTGTGGTGAAGCAACGGAAAATCATGGCCGTATGGTTTTCCTGATTGTAAAGCTGATTAATTATGTTGTTATTTTCATATTCT
>NW_023634234.1:615-1220 GCF_014905685.2 Nematolebias whitei | reverse complement strand
GAAAAGCTAATAACTCCTACATGAAAACTGTCTGAGTCATGAAACCTTCAGTGATTGATCCACATTCTGTCCCCTGCAAGACTGAATGGTCAAATAATGACATCGCTTAAGCCATGCCCCTGACAACAGGAAGTGTAAAGTTTTACGTTGAATGCCCCAAGCTGACCCCTGTGATCTAATCAGCATTATAGTGTGTCCAGTGACCAAACATGTTGGTGTAACTTGCTTTCCAACACTGACAGTTCTGGGTGGAGCATGTGGACGGCGTGGCGTGGCGAAGTAAAACGTAATGCCGTTGTAATAGGTTTGGCTCTAAAATCAAAAGATTTCAGCCGAGGTGCCTCAAAATCAGTATGATCGATCATTATCCACCCCTTGAACAGGCGTCCATGATAAGTGGCGAATAGCCTCCACAGCGCCCACTAGCGCCACCTGCCACTTTTCAAAATACCCTACATTAACCTTAGTTTATCGTAGAAACACAAAATTTGGTACACTTCCCCAATTCCACAAGGTGCACAAAAAACCCTCTGGCACCAACGTTGTACGATAAACAGAAAAGGTGGCCATTTTGGAATCCTGTCCATATTTTCACACCTATTTGG
>NW_023634234.1:0-605 GCF_014905685.2 Nematolebias whitei | reverse complement strand
GAAAAGCTAATAACTCCTACATGAAAACTGTCTGAGTCATGAAACCTTCAGTGATTGATCCACATTCTGTCCCCTGCAAGACTGAATGGTCAAATAATGACATCGCTTAAGCCATGCCCCTGACAACAGGAAGTGTAAAGTTTTACGTTGAATGCCCCAAGCTGACCCCTGTGATCTAATCAGCATTATAGTGTGTCCAGTGACCAAACATGTTGGTGTAACTTGCTTTCCAACACTGACAGTTCTGGGTGGAGCATGTGGACGGCGTGGCGTGGCGAAGTAAAACGTAATGCCGTTGTAATAGGTTTGGCTCTAAAATCAAAAGATTTCAGCCGAGGTGCCTCAAAATCAGTATGATCGATCATTATCCACCCCTTGAACAGGCGTCCATGATAAGTGGCGAATAGCCTCCACAGCGCCCACTAGCGCCACCTGCCACTTTTCAAAATACCCTACATTAACCTTAGTTTATCGTAGAAACACAAAATTTGGTACACTTCCCCAATTCCACAAGGTGCACAAAAAACCCTCTGGCACCAACGTTGTACGATAAACAGAAAAGGTGGCCATTTTGGAATCCTGTCCATATTTTCACACCTATTTGG
>NW_023634233.1:0-1220 GCF_014905685.2 Nematolebias whitei | reverse complement strand
GAGTTAGCGTAGCCAAAGGGACACCTGGTAAAGGTGTATTGTCGGCTGCCAAAAGTGAAAGCTAGTTTGTGTTGATCCTCGGCGCGCACAGGGATGGTCCAAAAACCAGAGGCGACGTCGAGGGTCGAGAAGTACTTACCATCGGTGACCTTTGGCAGTTCCTGATGGAGCTGAGTCATTGGCCACCTGGATAAAGGTACTTGTTTATTTAGCTTCCTGTAGTCTATGGTAAGTCTCCACTTACCATTTGGTTTTAAAACTGGCCATAGAGGCGCAGAGTAGGTGCTATTACATTGTCTGATTATACCTTTGACCAAAAGGTCATCAATGATCTCCTGGACAGGCTGGTGTGCCGCCAGAGGGATCTTGTATTGTCTGACAAATGTTGGCGGTGCGTTGGGTGGGGTTGGGATTCTCACTGCGTGGAGTGAGGTCAACCCACAATCTGTTGAATCAGTTGAGAATGACTTTTCATATTTTAGAAGAACTTGGCGTAGTTTGTCTCTTTCTTCATCAGATGTCAGAGCGTCGGCTTGGGCGACCACCTGATCAATCTGTGATGAGACTGTTAAGGGTTCTTGCTCCTTGGGGAGCTCCAATGAATCCCTTTCTGAGTCGTCGGGCCTGTCTATGGGTAAGACACCATAGGTTTGAGGTCCTTGGTCGACATCATCGGTCGAGAAAAGAGCTATGGCCTGTGTTGGTTTTGTGAACCATACTGGCCCAGCTTCTTGACTCGGTACCAGATTGTCTGGGAGTCCTCCCAGAAATGGAATGCCTAGTTCAAAATCATGAAAGTCAGTTGAAATCAACCATCCTAGCATAGTGTTTTTTGGGATCAGCACCTCATCCATGCCTGTGTTACACGCAGCAATAGATGTGGTCCTGGAGTCAAGACTCACCTGGTTCGTGGCTTCCACGGACAGTCCCAAGTTGAAAAATGCAGGAGAGGGTTGAAAATATGCCTGTTTATGGCTAATAGCTTGTCCAGCTATTATGTGGATTCGCACCATTAGGTTAATCACCTGAGGTGGTACTGTGGTGTCTTGGTTGTTAGCAACCTGGCAGGCCTCTGGAATGGTCTGCCCAGCCTTAAGGCTCGCTGTGTCTAGCACAGGAAGATCCTTTGTGGCTGGTTTGAGGGACCACAGCACCTTGTTGATGGTGTCCACGTGGACACCCAACCTTACCAAAATGTCAGAGCCTATGTAGGATGCATG
>NW_023634232.1:0-1220 GCF_014905685.2 Nematolebias whitei | reverse complement strand
GGGCTGGGGGGTTGGGTGTTTGGGGGGCGTGACCAGTGGCCCCTAAGAGGGGGTAGTTTGACCCAGCCTAGGTGTCTAGTGTTCTATGTGTTTTGAGAGATGTCCGAATGAGGGGTGGGTGTAGTATTTCTTCTGGGGTGGGGATGGGGTGGATGTCCTTGGGGGCGGCCCGGGACTGTGCATGGCCGGCTGGCTGGCCCCTTTCCTGTGGTGGGGGCTCGCTCCCGGTGCTTCCTGGCACTGTCGGCGGTTGGGCGGGCGCTCTTGGCCGGGTCGTCCTGGTGGGGTTTGGCGTCATCTGGTAGCGGGCTGACTGCGGTTTGTGGGGGGTCCTGGCGGCCCTCGGGTGTGTAGGCTGCTGGTACTACTTCTGGCGGCCCTCGGGGCTCTGTCCCTCTCTGGTCTGGAGCTCAGCGGGCCTGGCGATCGGTCCAGATGGAGAGGTGTCTTGGCCTCAATCCCTGGGTGGACCTTGGAGAGCTGGGGGGGGGGGGGGGCTGTTGGGTCAGGGGGGGAGCTGACTCCCTGTGGGAGCATTTGCTCTCACAGTTATTTCTCCCCATCCCTTACCATGCACCTCCACCCTCTTCATTTCAATTCCATACATTTAGGGTTGTTTAGGCTCGGGTGTGCTGCAACAATTTTACATCTTTGTTGACCATAGCCACCTGGGACTCAATTTTATTGTACACCTTAGACATTCATTCATAACATCCTCATGACATTCACATATAGGAACTTGAGGTGGGCACATGGCTATGGGTGGTGGGATGACCTTACTCTCACCCCCTGTGCCTGTGCTCACTTACAACGGTTGCATTTAGACACTAGGGTTTGGAGAGAGTTGGGGTGGAGGGGAAACTGGCATCATGCCAGCCTTTGCTCCTTCTTCTTTCCTTTTTAATGGCACTATACAACAACACACATCAACAGCACATCTAGGGGCGGGGGTGTATGTGTCGGGGTCTTATTTTTTTATTTTATTTTATTTTTTTATTTTTTCCTCCCCCCCTAGTTCCCTGACTGCCATTTTGGGGGTGGGGTCCGGGAGAAGGGCAGGCTGTCGGGTGTTGACCAGGACTATGTGGGGGTTCGGGGTCTGGGGGGTTGCCGTGGGCGGTGCTGGCGCTGTGCTCTCCCTGGGGTTGTTTGGACCCCCTGAGCTTGGCTCTTGGGTGCCATGGTTGGCCCGCTGGCCGGGGTGGCTGCCGGGGCCTGGC
>NW_023634231.1:0-1220 GCF_014905685.2 Nematolebias whitei | reverse complement strand
ATACAGGTCCTTCTCAAAAAATTAGCATATTGTGATAAAGGTCATTATTTTCCATAATGTAATGATAAAAATGAAACTTTCATATATTTCAGATTCATTGCACACCAACTGAAATATTTCAGGTCTTTAATTGTTTTAATACTGATGATTATGGCATACAGCTCATGAAAACCCAAAATGCCTGTCTCAAAAAATTAGCATATTTCATCCCACCAATGAAAGACAAGTGTTTTTAATACAAAAAATGCCAACCTTCAAATAATCATGTTCAGTTATGCACTCAATACTTGGTCGGGAATCCTTTTGCATGAATGACTGCTTCAATGCGGCGTGGCATGGAGGCAATCAGCCTGTGGCACTGCTGAGGTGTTATGGAGGCCCAGGATGCTTCGATAGCGGCCTTAAGCTCATCCAGAGTGTTGGGTCTTGCGTCTCTCAACTTTCTCTTCACAATATCCCACAGGTCCTTTATGGGGTTCAGGTCAGGAGAGTTGGCAGGCCAATTGAGCACAGTAATACCATGGTCAGTAAACCATTTACCAGTGGTTTTGGCACTGTGAGCAGGTGCCAGGTCGTGCTGAAAAATGAAATCTTCATCTCCATAAAGCTTTTCAGCAGATGGAAGCATGAAGTGCTCCAAAATCTCCTGATAGCTAGCTGCATTGACCCTGCCCTTGATAAAACACAGTGGACCAACACCAGCAGCTGACATGACACCCCAGTGACTGTGGAAACTTGACACTGGACCTCAAGCAATGTTAATTCTGTGTCTCCTCTCTTCCTCCAGACTCTGGGACCTTGATTTCCAAAGGAAATGCAAAATTTACTTTAATCAGAGAACATAACTTTGGACCACTCAGCAGCAGTCCCAGGTGAGATGCTTCTGACGCAGTCTCTTGTTCAAAAGTGGCTTGACCTGGGGAATGCGGCACCTGTAGCCCATTTCCTGCACACGCCTGTGCACGGTGGCTCTGGATGTTTCTACTCCAGACTCAGTCCACTGCTTCCGCAGGTCCCCCAAGGTCTGGAATCAGCCCTTCTCCACAATCCTCCTCAGGGTCCGGTCACCTCTTCTTGTTGTGCAGCGTTTTCTGCCACACTTTTCCCTTCCCACAGACTTCCCACTGAGGTGCCTTGATACAGCACTCTGGGAACAGCCTATTCGTTCAGCAGTTTCTTTCTGTGTCTTACCCTCTTGCTTGAGGGTGTCAATGATGGCC
>NW_023634230.1:0-1220 GCF_014905685.2 Nematolebias whitei | reverse complement strand
GGAGTGGTGGCGCATAGGTTAGAGAGGTGGGCCTGTGATCCGAAGATCGCCGGTTCACGCCCCAGCCCCGACAACATCAAAATTGTGGGTGGGGTAGGTGAAACACCCACACTTGCCCCCACCCTCATTCGCCCCACTCTGGGCCCATGAGCAAGGCCCTTAACCCCCACCATGTGCTCCCTAAACAGGTCTCTCTTGAAAATGAGTTCTCGTGGCTCAATGAGACTACCTGTATAAATAAAGGCTAAATGAAAAAAATATATATATCTCAAAGTGGTTAAATCCGAATACATTAGATGAAACTTGGATAGACATAGAACAAACTTTATGCAATAATATTAATATTTCAGATCTACCATTTATTAGCACAAATATAAAAAGACATGTTTGCTTTAAAGGCATCAGTATTAGCTCTTCTCTGACAGCATGGTGGGAGTATTTGAACTATACAACAACACACATCAACAGCTCATCTAGGGGCGGGGGTGTATGTGTCGGGGTCTTATTTTTATTTATTTTTTCCTCCCCCCCTAGTTCCCTAACTGCCATTCCGGGGGTGGGGTTTGGGAGAAGGGCAGGCCGTCGGGTGTTGACCAGGACTATGTGGGGGTTCGGGGTCTGGGGGATTGCCGTGGGCGGTGCTGGCGCTGTGCTTTCCCTGGGGTTGTTTGGACCCCCTGAGCTTGGCTCTTGGGTGCCATGGTTGGCCCGCTGGCCGGGGTGGCTGCCGGGGCCTGGCGGGCGGTCAGCTTGGGGCGCGTGCTTGGTTGTTGGCGGTGTGTGGGGGTGGTCGGTGGCACGTATAATGTCTGCAGGCTTAGCTTATCTTTTACTGGCAGAGAAATATAGAGATGGAGTAAAGTTTAAGAAGTCAAGTCAAGTCAAGTCATCTTTATTTGTAGAGCACAATTTAAAACAGATAAACTGTTATCAAAGTGCTTAACAGAAATGTAGCAAAACATAGGCAGCAAAACAAAAACATCATACAGAATTAAAATTACTGGAGCAATAACACACACTAATGATCACACTAAGGAAAAACAAGCAGTAAAAATAAACGTCAATCATAACACAACAGAATTTAAAATGAGGTACACAGAACAAAATAAACTAACTCACACCGTATTAAATGCCAGAGCAAAGAGGTGCGTTTTAAGGAGGGATTTGAACATCAGGAGGGAGGAGGCCTGCCTGATGTTGAGGGGCAGGTTGTTCCACAG
>NW_023634229.1:0-1220 GCF_014905685.2 Nematolebias whitei | reverse complement strand
TTCTTTTAAGAGTTTTTTAAGTTTAGAACAATTATTTATTTTCCACAAAAGTTTGGAGGCACCGCTGGGATACGCCTGAGAGTTCATCCGGCCTACGGAGAATCACGACAGGGCTGATCACCCGGACCTCCAACCCTCCAACTAGGACGTTTTGGGAGCGGGAGGACGTCTGGTTCTCCGGAGGGGGGATCGACTCCGGACGTATTCGAAAACAGGAAATCAGAGACATCTACGATAAGGTAAATAAATAAAAAAATAAATAAAAAAAAGCGCTAAGCTAGCAAGCGGGTGGACAGACACGACTCCGTCAAAAAGATCGCTCTCTCATAAAATAAGTAAGTTTTCTTTAGGAAAACCGAGGTAAGCTTTCATTTAGGAAAGCCAAGGTAAGTTCTCATTAGGAGGACCGAGGCGTAAGTTCTGAATTTAGAGTAAGAACCGAGGGTAGGTTTTCTCTAGGAAGACCGAGGTAGGCTCGTCTTTATAAAGACGGCTGAGGAAATAAAATAGTTTCGTCTTAAAGATAAAAATGGGAGCGACAAAAAGTAAGAATCTAGATTACATACCAAACGGTTCGGTTGCAGAAAAAATGAAACGTTTATACGGAGTTTCCTGTCTAAGTTTCGTTTCTCAGTGGCATTACAAATTTGGTTTTCCTAAAAATGGATCTTTAGAAACCGAAGACATTCAAAAACTCGAAGAACAATTATTGCAGCAAAAGCAGAGCATGATTCAGATGAAGAATATACTTCAAAAGGTTTACTTAACGATGCACAAGCATGAGGAAGCTTTTAAAATGTGGAAAAATGAGTCTAAAAATATGATGGGTGAAACGGAGTCCAGATTATTACAGATGTCTCAAAAAGTTGAAGATTTACAGAAACAATGCAGAGAACAAGAGACTCAAAAAGACAAAGACGAGAAAAAAACAAAAAAAACAGAACTGAAAACCTCTCTTTTTCCTCTGTCCTCTCTCACACATGCACCGGAGACCCACGGACCTCTTCCTCCCACCGCACCCTCCACCTCGATCTACCCCTCGCTGGCTGAACTCAAAGACCCACCACCCTATGGCCCGCCACAGATGGAGGCGCATGAGACCCGCCCTGGACTGAAACCTGCATGGGTCCTCACTTCAGACGATGATTTTATTGGGCCAAAGCCAGCTGCCCCTCAACAACAGGATGAACAAGGAGCAGCAGGAGGAAGAGATGTTACAA
>NW_023634228.1:0-1220 GCF_014905685.2 Nematolebias whitei | reverse complement strand
AGTACAGCGAAATTTTGTGCCGTACAGCTCTTTTAGAGCAAAAGCAGGAGAGGAGGCAGGAGAGGGAAAGAGTCCCCGTCTTCATCAAGAGCAAGAGAGGCAAAAAAACAGGTGTGAAAAAACACTACATTATGAAATATTAAACATCTGCATTTTTGCACTGTATTATTTAATTAGTGTGTTGCCTGAACAAAGTCTACGCAAATGTTTGTTTGCTGAGCATTGATCATTTTTTTAACTGAGTATTAAGACTGCTGAAGATACACTGCCTGGCCAAAAAAATGTTGCCACCTGGATTTAACTAAGCACATAGGTACGAGTCTCCTATTGGATAATTACTGCATGGGTGATTATCTTTCAGCTGCAACAAGTTATTTAACCCCAACTGGTGCAATGAGTTGCTTCTCATTTCTTTAACAACCATGTTGAAAGACACATTGTGTGGTCATGGAAAAGATGTCAATCTGTTTGAGAAGGGTCAAATCATTGGCATCAAGCAGAGGAAACATCTAAAGAGATTGCAGAAACTACTAAAATTGGGTTAAGAAATGTCCAACGCATTATTAAAAACTAGAAGGATAGTGGGGACCCATCGTCTTCGAGGAAGAAATGTGGCCGGAAAAAAATCCTGAATGATCGTGATTGGTGATCACTTAAACATTTGGTGAAATTAAATAGAAGAAAAACAACAGTAGCACTCAGGGCTGTGTTTAATAGTGAATGTAAGAGCATCTCCACACACACAATGAGAAGGAAACTCAAGAGATTGGGACTGAACAGCTGTGCAGCTTTAAGAAAACCACTAATCAGTGACTCTAACTGGGGGAAAAAGGCTTCACTTTGCTAGGAAGCATAAAGATTGGACTCTGGAGCAATGGAATAAGGTCATGTGGTCTGATGAGTCCAGATTTACCCTGTTCCAGAGTGATGGGTGCATCAGGGTAAGAAGAGAGGCAGGTGAAGTGATGCACCCATCATGCCTATAGTGCCTAATCATCAATGCAAGATCCTGGTGAAAAATTAATGCAACACTGGATGGAAATAGATCTTGTGACATTGCAGAAACTTATCGAAACAATGAAACAGTGAATGCACGATGTAATCAAAGCTAAAGGTGGTCCAACAAAATATTAGTGTGTGACCTGTTTTTTTTTTGGTGGCAACTTTTTTTTGGGTCCAGGCAGAGTATGAGTGCTGGGAATTGAGTAAACAGTTGGACT
>NW_023634227.1:0-1221 GCF_014905685.2 Nematolebias whitei | reverse complement strand
ACTGATGATTATGGCATACAGCTCATGAAAACCCAAAATGCCTGTCCCAAAAAATTAGCATATCATGAAAAGGTTCTCTAAACAAGCTATTAACCTAACCATCTGAATCAACGATGTAACTCTAAACACCTGCAAAAGATTCCTGAGGCTTTTAAAAACTCCCAGCCTTGTTCATTACTCAAAACCGCAATCATGGGTAAGACTGCCGACCTGACTGCTGTCCAGAAGGCCATCATTGACACCCTCAAGCAAGAGGGTAAGACACAGAAAGAAATTGCTGAACGAATAGGCTGTTCCCAGAGTGCTGTATCAAGGCACCTCAGTGGGAAGTCTGTGGGAAGGGAAAAGTGTGGCAGAAAATGCTGCACAACGAGAAGAGGTGACCGGACCCTGAGGAGGATTGTGGAGAAGGGCCGATTCCAGACCTTGGGGGACCTGTGGAAGCAGTGGACTGGGTCTGGAGTAGAAACATCCAGAGCCACCGTGCACAGGCGTGTGCAGGAAATGGACTACAGGTGCCACATTCCCCAGGTCAAGCCACTTTTGAACCAGAAACAGCGGCAGAAGCGCCTGACCTGGGCTACAGAGAAGCAGCACTGGACTGTTGCTCAATGGTCCAAAGTACTTTTTTTCAGATGAAAGCAAATTTTGCATGTCATTCGGAAATCAAGGTGCCAGAGTCTGGAGGAAGACTGGGGAGAAGGAAATGCCAAAATGCCAGAAGTCCAGTGTGAAGCACCCACAGTCAGTGATGGTCTGGGGTGCCATGTCAGCTGCTGGTGTTGGTCCACTGTGTTTTATCAAGGGCAGGGTCAATGCAGCAGCTATCAGGAGATTTTAGAGCACTTCATGCTTCCATCTGCTGAAAAGCTTTATGGAGATGAAGATTTCATTTTTCAACATGACCTGGCACCTGCTCACAGTGCCAAAACCACTGGTAAATGGTTTACTGACCATGGTATTACTGTGCTCAATTGGCCTGCCAACTCTCCTGACCTGAACCCCATAGAGAACCTGTGGGATATTGTGAAGAGAAAGTTGAGAGACGCAAGACCCAACACTCTGGATGAGCTTAAGGCCGCTATCGAAGCATCCTGGGCCTCCATAACACCTCAGCAGTGCCACAGGCTGATTGCCTCCATGCCACGCCGCATTGAAGCAGTCATTCATGCAAAAGGATTCCCGACCAAGTATTGAGTGCATAACTGAACATGATTATTT
>NW_023634226.1:0-1221 GCF_014905685.2 Nematolebias whitei | reverse complement strand
TGTAGTAGTCACGTAGGTACGTGCTACTAGTTGTAGTATGACAAATATATGGGATATATATGCATACTTTTTCACGAGTTCCTCATCTTTCTGACTGTGTAATGTCGTGTATTGAATTTGACAGAAATGTAACGAGAGACGTTATTTATCTTTGACCCATCAAAATGAATGTGGTCATTTATTTTCAGAATCAAAGTTTAACATCAAACATTTACATTAATTTGGCAAAATATGAAAATAATAACAGACAAGTTTCACAAATAATGAACTTCAAATCACTCGGCGGTGATTTGAGGACTTTGCTTCAGATATTTCTAAAAATATCTGTACCTTTCATGAGAAAGAGGTGAGTTTAAGATGAAAAGGAGATTTATCTTACAGAGAAATATGTGAGGGAATTAATATCTGTTGACCAGAAATTGCACGCTCCCATCAGGTATCTCAGCTTGTCCCAGGTACACTTTAGTCGAAGAAGAAACCGTTACCTTGTTGACGATAATCAGCTCAGTAAGAATCCTTCAGACTGTATCAGCGTCTCCGTTGAGAACAGCTAAAATCCTTGGAGAGTCGTACGTGGTTAGTTCAAACAGAATTATAATCCCAAAACGTCTCTGGATTCTCAGCAACTCTGACTCTTCATTGTCAGCTCTCAGCCTCTTTTAGATCTTCTCAGACTCCAACTCCAAACTCTCCATAACTCTAGTTCTCTGGAATCTCTGGAAAACTAACAGAACCGGGAAGTTGTCACATTTTAAATGAGTCCACTTCCGGGTTTACTTTAGAGCTTTCTGATTCGTGGATGGACCAGAAACAGAGGTGTGGTCTGTGATGTAAGATGTTATCATAAGTCAAGGATTGTTTTAGTGACAACAGAAAGATTATTGTAGGACTTCAGACTTCGTGGAGTCTCACTCCTATTATCTTCTGAAAAAGTTTAAACATGACATTTTTCTCGGTAAACATTTTAGTTGACCGAAAACCGACCTTTAACATACTTACAAACTTGGCTCATTTCAGACAGAAAATCAAGAAATGCATATTAACCTGATTTCTTCTTTAAATGAGGAATAAAAATCATTACTTACTGTTTATGTAAAATAAAAATGAGTAGTTCTTTTCCAACCTGTAAGCATTGAATGGAACTAACACAATTTGATTATCAAACATTTGTAAAACAGTAATGATTATAAAGAATTGTCTTTTCTGCTTGATTAATTCAAG
>NW_023634225.1:0-1221 GCF_014905685.2 Nematolebias whitei | reverse complement strand
GAGTGTGCAGCATGACAGAGGAGCTGACAGAGAGCAGAGCTATGACAGAACCCCCCCCTCAAGGTCCGGCTCCTGAAGGACCACCAGGCTGGAGAGGGTTCAGTCGATGAAAGTCTCTAATGAGGGTTTTGTCCAGAATATTGCGTGAGGGCACCCAGGAACGTTCCTCCAGGCCGTACCCCTGCCAGTCTACCAGATACTGGAGTCCTCTCCCCCACCTTCTGGATCGAAGAAGGCGTCGGACCGTGTAGGCTGGGCTCCCCTGAATGAGTCGGGCGGGTGGTGGGAGGTCGGTGGTGGGTCGAAAACGTGGCAGGACAAATGGCTTGAGTCTTGAGACATGAAACGTTGGATGAATGCGCATGGACCTGGGTAACTGTAAGCGAACAGAGACAGGATTGATTATTTTGGTAATCAGAAAAGGACCAATGAAACGTGGTGCTAGTTTCTTAGATTCCACACGGAGAGGAAGGTCCTTGGTGGAGAGCCACGCTTTCTGGCCCACCTTGTACAATGGTTGAGGCGTTCTCCTGCGGTTAGCCCCCCGAACGTACCTTTTGGTGGCCAAAATTAGGGCTCTCCTGGCTTTTCTCCAGACTCGCTGGCAACGTAAAATTGCGAGTCGTGCAGAGGGAACCCGAGCTTCTCTCCCCTGGACTGAAAAAACAGGGGGTTGGAATCCATAGACAACATGAAAGGGTGAAATACCTGATGTAGAGGATGGAAGAGAGTTGATTGCTTGTTCAATCCAAGGGAGGTTGGACGTCCATTTCCTCGGGTCCCCCTCGCAGAGGAGCCGAAGCTTGGTCTCCACCTCCTGGTTGGTACGCTCAGATTGTCCATCCGTTTGGGGATGAAAACCTGACGAGAGGCTGACCGAGATCCCTAGCAGGTTGCAAAACTCCCTCCAGAACTTGGAAATGAATTGGGGACCTCGGTCAGACACAATGTTCTGGGGGAGCCCATGGAGCCTGAAAACCTCCTTGGCCATGATAACGCTGAGCTCCTTGGAAGAAGGTAACTTGGGGAGAGGAACCAGGTGGACCATTTTAGAAAAACGGTCCACAATGGTCAATAACACTGAATTACCTTCAGAAGGGGGTAATCCAGTCACAAAGTCCATAGCAATATGTGACCATGGGCGTGAAGGAATTGGCAGGGGTCGTAGCAGCCCGGCAGGTGGGCGATTGGAAGACTTGGCACGATTGCATTCGGGACATG
>NW_023634224.1:0-1222 GCF_014905685.2 Nematolebias whitei | reverse complement strand
GACCTCAGCAGAAGTAAGGAGTACCTTCAGGAGGATTAATCCGCACAAAGCAACTGGCCCAGACAACATCCCCGGAAAAGTGTTGAAGGAATGTGCTGATCAGCTCTGTGAGGTGCTGGCAGACATCTTTAACACCTCACTTACCCTGGAGACAGTTCCCACCTGCCTGAAGACTGCCACCATCATCCCAGTCCCAAAAAGCTCTACAGTGACTGGTCTGAATGACTATCGGCCAGTGGCCCTCACCCCGATAGTCGCTAAATGCTTCGAAAAACTGGTCATGACTCACATCAAAACAACCATCAACATCAACGAGGACCCTCATCAGTACGCATACCGTGAGAACCGATCAACAGAGGATGCAATCTCCTCTGTGGTCCACACTGCACTCAACCACCTGGAGCAGAAAAACTCTTACGTCCGTATGCTCTTTGTGGACTTCACATCCGCCTTCAACACCATGATCCCCCAAACCCTGATGGACAAACTATCCACACTAGGACTAAGCCCCTCCATCTGCAACTGGGTACTAGACTTTTTAACAAACAGACCACAGTTAGTGAGGATCCACAACCTCTCCTCCTCCACCATAACCCTCAGCACTGGCTCTCCTCAGGGATGTGTGTTGAGCCCCCTCCTGTTTACTCTGCTCACGTATGATTGTGCAGCTACCCATCCAGGCTGTCACATTGTAAAGTTTGCAGATGATACAGCGGTGGTGGGATGCATCACAAACAATGATGAGTCCAGCTACAGGCAGGAGGTGGAACACCTGGAGAGCTGGTGCAGAGAGAATAACCTTCACATCAATGTGAAGAAGACAAAGGAGATGATTGTGGACTTCAGAAGGAACAAAAACACCTACACCCCCCTGAACATAAGAGGATCTGCGGTGGAAGTGGTCTCCAGCTACAAGTACTTGGGTGTACACATGAATGACAACCTCAGCTGGAGCAACAACACCACCAGCCTGATCAAGAAAGCTCATCAGAGACTCTACTTCCTCAGACGGCTGAGGCGAGCTGGTCTGGGAAGCTCAGTCCTCACCTCCTTCTACAGGTGTGCAGTGGAGAGCATCCTGTGCTCGAGCATCAATGTGTGGCATGGAGGCTGCACAGCTGCAGAAAGAAAAGCTTTGCAGAGAGTGGTGAAGGCTGCACAGAAATCTGTTGGAGTCAGTCTCCCCACCATCACAGACATCTACACCTCCAGATGCAGGAAG
>NW_023634223.1:0-1222 GCF_014905685.2 Nematolebias whitei | reverse complement strand
CTTTCTTAATTTTTCCTACGACATGTTTTATATTCTTTCCCCTCATCCATATGGCCCCATCATCTGCATATAGAGCAGATTTTATACATTTATCATTATCCAAAAAGATATCATTAATCATAATATTAAATAAAATTGGACTGATTGCACTACCTTGAGGAATTCCATTTTCCACATTAAATTCTTTTGAATAATCATTCCCAATCTTCACTCTAATTTTTCTATCCATCAAGAAATTTGCTATCCAATTATACATTTTCCCACCTATTCCCATCTGCTTAATTTTTATAAGTAATCCTTCTCTCCATAATGAATCATATGCTTTTTCTATATCAAAAAATATTATAATCATTATTTCCTTCATTTTTAAAGCTTTCTCTACGTCATTACTGATTCTAGTTAGTGCATCCATTGTTGATCTCCCTGCTCTAAAGCCACACTGATATCCATTAAGTAGTTTCCTGTGCTCAAGAACATATCCTGATCTATTGACCATTATTTTCTCCATCCATTTACTTAAATGAGATGTTAAAGCTATTGGTCTATAATTATTCGGACTGATAGGATCTTTTCCTGGTTTATTGAACGGCAGTATTGTTGCCCTTTTCCAGTTATTTGGTATTAAACCTTCTTTCCATATTTTATTAAACAATTTTAATATTAATTTCAATGTTACTTCCGGAATCTGTCGAAACATAGCATAATTGATCCTCCCCTGGAGCTGAATAACCTGTCCCTTTCAATACTGTTTTAAGTTCTTTCATGGTTGTTTCCATGTCTAATGTTGTCATATATCCATCCATCCATCCATTATCTTTACCCGCTTATTCCATTTTGGGTCACGGGGGTCGCTGGTGCCCATGTCCAGCAATCACTGTGTGAGGGGCACCCTGGACGGGTCTCCAGTCCATCACAGGGACACATAGAGACAAACGAGACAAACAACCATTCACTCTCTCGCTCACACCTAGGGACAATTTAGAGTTCCCAATCAGCCTAACATGCATGTTTTTGGTCTGTGGGAGAAAACCCACGCATGCACGGAGAGAACATGCAAACTCCACCCAGAAAGGCCCCCGGAACGGGGTTTGAACCAGGGACCTGCTCGCTGAGAGGCAGCAGCTCTACTAGTTGCGCCACCGTGCTGCCCCGTTGTCATATATTTTTTACATTTCTCCAAAATATTTTGATGCTTTCCAAGTTTTTGAGTCTTCTGCTGTCT
>NW_023634222.1:275-1222 GCF_014905685.2 Nematolebias whitei | reverse complement strand
ATACACACAAATATATATATACATATATACACACACATATATATATACACATATATACACACACATATATATATACATATATACATACACATATATATATACATATATACACACACATATATATATACATATATACACACACATATATATATATACATATATACACACACATATATATACATATATACACACACACATATATACATATATACACACACACATTTATACATATATACACACACACATTTATATATACATATATACACACACATATATGTACATATATACACAAACACACACATATATATGTACATATATACACACACACACATATATATATATATATATACATATATACACACATACATATATATGTACATATATACACACACACATATATACATATATACACACACATATATACATATATACACACACATATATACATATATACACACACACATATATACATATATACACACACACACATATACATATATACACACACATAAATATATATATATACATATTTACACACACACATATATATAAATATACATATATACACACACATATATACATACATATATACACACACATATATACATACATATACACACACATATATACACATATATACACACACATATATACATACATATATACACACATATATATACATACATATATACACACATATATATATACATACATATATACACGCATATATATACATATATACACACACATATATATATACATATATACACACACATATATATATACATATATACACACAAATATATATATACATATATACACACACATATATATATATACATATATACACACAAATATATATATACATATATACACACACATATATACATACATATATACACACACATATATACATACATATATACACACAAATATATACATACATA
>NW_023634222.1:0-175 GCF_014905685.2 Nematolebias whitei | reverse complement strand
ACACACACATATATATATATACATATACACACACACACATATATATATATACAAATACACACACACACATATATATATATACAAATACACACACACATATATATATATATATACATATATACACACACATATATATATATACATATATACACACAAATATATATATACATATATA
>NW_023634221.1:616-1222 GCF_014905685.2 Nematolebias whitei | reverse complement strand
ATTCAATTCAATTCAAAAATACTTTATTGATCCCAAAGGGAAATTATTTGTTGTTGTAACTCGTTATCCTCATTTCATTAAGAGATGTTATAGATACTGATGGCTGTAGGCAGGAAGAATCTCTTGTAAAGGTCCATCCCACAGTGGATCCTAAGAAACTAGCTGCAGATGCCCTCCGATCCGTCCACCCAGACTCAGCTGGCCTCTCGGTTCCCCTGGGGCTGTAGGACTGCCCAAATGCTGTGCAGAACTCCTCCCAGAGCGATGACCACTCCTCCCAGCAGTCTGCTGAACTCCTCGTTGCTGCAGACAGCCAACTGTAGGTGCCGAGGGACGATCTTGTCCTTCCACTGCCATGAGCCGTGTCTCCCGCCAGCTCCAGGATCCCAGTGGCCAGGCACCCAAGCACAGCTGGTAGGCAGATGAGAATGCGTCCACAGAACGCATTCGCAACTCACTTGAGATTTTGGGCTGTAGTTGAGATATTATTTGAGCTTTGAGATGTTTATCAGCTGCTGTTGGTTATAGAAAACCACCTTGTTGCCATAGTAACGCATCATAACAAATGTCCAAAACTATATATATATATATATATATATATATATA
>NW_023634221.1:0-606 GCF_014905685.2 Nematolebias whitei | reverse complement strand
ATTCAATTCAATTCAAAAATACTTTATTGATCCCAAAGGGAAATTATTTGTTGTTGTAACTCGTTATCCTCATTTCATTAAGAGATGTTATAGATACTGATGGCTGTAGGCAGGAAGAATCTCTTGTAAAGGTCCATCCCACAGTGGATCCTAAGAAACTAGCTGCAGATGCCCTCCGATCCGTCCACCCAGACTCAGCTGGCCTCTCGGTTCCCCTGGGGCTGTAGGACTGCCCAAATGCTGTGCAGAACTCCTCCCAGAGCGATGACCACTCCTCCCAGCAGTCTGCTGAACTCCTCGTTGCTGCAGACAGCCAACTGTAGGTGCCGAGGGACGATCTTGTCCTTCCACTGCCATGAGCCGTGTCTCCCGCCAGCTCCAGGATCCCAGTGGCCAGGCACCCAAGCACAGCTGGTAGGCAGATGAGAATGCGTCCACAGAACGCATTCGCAACTCACTTGAGATTTTGGGCTGTAGTTGAGATATTATTTGAGCTTTGAGATGTTTATCAGCTGCTGTTGGTTATAGAAAACCACCTTGTTGCCATAGTAACGCATCATAACAAATGTCCAAAACTATATATATATATATATATATATATATATA
>NW_023634220.1:151-1222 GCF_014905685.2 Nematolebias whitei | reverse complement strand
CAGACAGCGTCCCCACTAGCTCAGGAGCCAGGCAGAAGGAGAAATCCCACACAAGACAGGCTCTAGAGCAATGTGGATATCCTAACTGGGCCTTCCTGAAAGCAGAGAAGAAACCCAAACAGGACTCCAGTCAGCCAACAGGTGAAAAGGAGGAACCCAGACCCAGACCAGTGGTCATTCCGTATGTTGAGGGAGTATCAGAGAAACTGAGACGTTTATTTTCTAAACATAACGTCCCAGTGGCTTTTAAACCCCAAAATACATTACGGCAAAGACTGGTTCATCCCAAAGATCCAGTCCCCTGGCACAAACAGAGCAATGTTGTGTATGCTGTTCAGTGTCAGGAGGGCTGTGATCAGTCTTACATCGGGGAAACAAAACAGCCACTGGCCAAAAGGATGGCCCAGCACAGAAGATCAACATCATCAGGCCAGGACTCTGCGGTCTACACTCATCTCCAGGCCAGCGGTCACTCTTTCAGGGATGAAGTTGTTCACATCCTGGACAGAGAGGAACGATGGTTTGAGAGAGGAGTAAATGAGGCCATCTTTGTGAAAAGAAATCGTCCATCGTTAAACAGGGGTGGAGGCCTCCGGGTTCAACTGTCCCCCTCTTACAATGCTGTGATTGCTAGTATCACTCAGCCCTCTGTGAACAGTAAACAGCCATCAGTGTGCTAATGATCCATTGCTAATGGTCCTTCTTGAGCATGTGATCAGCTGGTTTTGGTTGTCAGCAGCAAAACTGGTTGATCCACTCTGAGACAGTGCTATTTAAGAGACTGAGCTGAATACAGCTCCTCAGACTGAGGAAGTCTCTCGGATGAGAGACGAAACGTTTCTACATTTTTTTGTTGATTTGCTTAGTTTTGTTTTTTTTGAATGTCCAGAGGACCAGATTTAACTTTTTTAGATTTTTCTACCTGGATTATTGAGCATGCATCAGGATACTGTTTACTATGGCAAGAATGGACGGACCTAGAGTTGGAAACACCTCCTTTAGTAGTCAAGGGGGGACCACATCAAAGGGGGAGCCAGAAGGTTTCAAGTTGCACATGACCTGCTCTAGAGA
>NW_023634219.1:0-1222 GCF_014905685.2 Nematolebias whitei | reverse complement strand
AGCAGCAGTTGTGGTGGAGCTCTTTGGGGCAGGCGCAGTTGTGGTCGAGCTCTGTGGTGCTGCAGCAGTTGTGGTGGGGCTCTGTGGTGCAGGAGCAGTTGTGGTGGAGCTCTGTGGAGCTCTGTGGTGCTGCAGCAGTTCTGGTGGGGCTCTGTGGTGCTGGAGCAGTTGTGGTGGGGCTCTGTGTTGCTACTGCAGTTGTGGTGGGGCTCTGTGGTGCAGGCTCTGTGGTGCAGGAGTAGTTGTGGTTGAGCTCTGTGGTGCTGAAGCAGTTGTGGTGGGACTCTGTGGTGCTACAGCAGTTGTGGTGGGACTCTGTGGTGCAGGCTCTGTGGTGCAGGCTCTGTGGTGCAGGAGCAGTTGTGGTGGGGCTCTGTGGTGCTGCAGCAATTGTGGTGGGGCTCTGTGGTGCAGCAGCAGTTGTGGTGGGGCTCTGTGGTGCAGCAGCAGTTGTGGTGGGGCTCTGTGGTGCAGGAGCAGTTGTGGTGGGGCTCTTTGGTGGGGCTCTGTGGTGCAGGAGCAGTTGTGGTTGGGCTCTATGATGCAGCAGCAGTTTTTGTGGGGCTCTGTGGTGCAGCAGCAGTTGTGGTGGAGCTCTATGGTGCAGGAGCAGTTGTGCAGCACTCTGCTATCAGAAGTTCTTTTATTCGTTCCTTCCTTCCTGTTGTCTCTTAGCCATTGAAGTTAGAATTTAAGACAATTGACAGCAGAATGAAGGGCATCTTTGTTGTCTAGCACACCGGCAAAACGAGTCTGGATAGCCTGAAAAATATAATTGATATGTTTTGATATGTCTACAAGGCCTACTATTTATTATGTAATTAAATTACTTGCAAACCATGCCTAATGTGGGATCAATTTTATGGATTTAATTTTGCTTAAGGATTCCTATTGACGTGTATTTATTTTAATCTTTTTTTTGTGATGATAATAAATATACTTTACAATGTACAAAAATAGTGTGATGTAAGAAATTTTAACTAGCTTACAGATGGAGCATACCTGCACTATAGCAGTCAGTGGCTTCATGATGGTACAGTACTCATACAGGAACTGGTACTCTCGGTCTATGAAGCACTTAACTCCCAGCTTGCTGCATTGAGTATTCAGCTCAGCGCAGCCTTCAGATTTCTCTCCATCTCTGCATACTCCTTTTCCAGCTACACAGAAAAAGCTCCTCTGTCAGGCAGCTCGGCATTTACAGTAGTGGGGATTCATTTTA
>NW_023634218.1:0-1223 GCF_014905685.2 Nematolebias whitei | reverse complement strand
CCGAGTTAAAGTTAATTCTGTGTTGGTTAAGGTGGAGAGGATTCCAAAAGTTCATCAGTTGTTGACAAATATCCAATCATCACTTCCTGACAGGTTCATTAAAATCCCTCCAATCATTCATGAGATATTTTGCTAACAGACAGAGATGGCTTGACTCATGGAGTTAATGGAAAAGTTTTCAGAACAAATATTGTGTGACCTGTTAGCACTCAGAGTATGTGCTGTGAATGACTCCCAGCTACTACCACACCAACATCTCAGCTCCATGGAACTGATTTATTCACAACTATTTGTGTTTAAGGTCACTTAGCTGTGGCGGCCATCTTGAATGGACTGACTCCACAGGGTGATGAACATGAAATTATTACTTTCTGAGAGTGTCAGTCAACCTGTCTAGTGGTTCATAAGATATTTTGCTAACAGGACACACACAGACATGGGTGAAGACTTGAATTCCTTCTGATGAGTTTCTTTGAGAGCAGCTTCAATGTGGAGTCAGTGCTCGATACTTCAACATGTTTAAGAGCTTCAAAGTTTTAGAGTCCAGAGTTTTTACAGCCTGCACCATGATGAAGACATCTAAAGAGCTTCAGGTGAATCTGAAGCATCTGCTCACTGAACCAGGAGTCCACGCTTCATTCATCTCAATCTTCAGCTTCATTTAAACACAGGAACCTCAGTAGAGCTCTTTGGTGATGCAGCATTTGTTAGTTTAAAGGAGTGTTAGCAAAATATTTCAGTAAACAGATGTTTGATCCTCTTCAGAGGTTTTAGACCACCACTGCTCTGCTCTGATGTTTGTTTCAGAGACACCGGACTCTGTAGCCTTCTTTGGTCCCACTCAGCTGATTGATACATGCGTTAGTTGTCATGACAACCGCTTCACTGGTCCTACATGTGAGGCTGAACTTTGAAGAAGTGTGTGTGTTACAAACACGACACCAGATCTGTTCCAGCATTTAACGTGAAGTGGGTTTAAAGTCTCGACACAAATACACAAATCATGACATCGTCCATGTTTACTGTCAAATAAACATTTAAAAACTTTGAATAAACACCAAAACAGTTCATGTTTACACATTTTATTCTCATTTTTATTGCAGTTGTCATTTGCAGAGTTTTAAAACGTCCATCCTCAGCTTGACTTTTTTCCAGCAGTTACCTGCAAAAATCAATAAAAACAATATAAGACATGAAATAATCAAATGTGTAAGTACACAGCA
>NW_023634217.1:0-1223 GCF_014905685.2 Nematolebias whitei | reverse complement strand
GGGGGGTGCCTGTGCAAATTGTATCCAACCAATGCAACTCTGACCAACAAAATGGGCGTTAAATGAGCTGCATAAATTAATTGTGGTGAGATAACTCCTCCTCCTCTCAAAGTTCAGAGGGAAAACGACTGCTTTGTTTACCCAGTAATACCTTGTCTTTTTTTGTTTTAAAGTTTCTTCAGAAATGTACATTTGGGTTTTTCAAACAATACTGGTAAACAACGGGGGTTTTGTTTGAAGCTCTGTCGAACTGGCAAACTCCCATCGTTGCCATGGCGATCACACACCTCTCCAGTTTAACTTCCTGAGATAGGATCAGGCAGATGGCACCAGCTCTGTCTCTTTTGTTGAACATGTATCAGGACCTCTTTCCCATACCACTTTATTTATTGAGTACTTAAGACAGGAACAAGGCCAACCAAAGTGCTGTTCAGCAGAAAACAAGCAAGCAAAGCACAACAGCAGAACATTAAACAATGTAAAATAAACATAAAGATAGGAATAGCAGAAGATGGTCTTCTTCTCATTAAAACTTAAGAAATTTAAAGCCATTGTAAAGACGCTCTTATCTGCTGTGCTGCATTGCTCCATGTATCACAACTGTATCTTGTCCTTTATTTGGATCTGCTTGGCTTTTGGTATCAACAAGTACAGCGTGAACTAAGTGAGAGAATGTATTTGAGTTTTTTTGTACGGGACATGAACTACAGGGAGCTGCTGGTGTGTATGTCCCACCTGATGACAAGATCACCAGTAAACTGGAACAGCAGAAGAAAATAATAAAACAACTCCATAAAAGGACTTCCAGGAAATGAAGACATCAGTTTGAACTAGTTTAGACAAAGAACTGTAAGAATGTGCGGCACGTCTCTGGGTGGAGCTTTTGTGTTTAAATACTGAAGGAACTAAAGCTCCGGTCAGACGTGTCTTGGGTTTTTGTTGTATTTCTGTTGGTTTGGGGTAAGAGTGTCTCTTTCAGCTGAAAGCTTTAATAAATGTTGGTAATACTTTTTAACTTGAATCTCTTTAACTGATTATTGTGTCTTTTCTCCGTGTATCTCCGAATCAATGAGAGGAACAGGTGAATAGGCTGAAAAGTCTGAGTTCTTGTGTTGAGTTTCCTCGACACCATCCAGGCCCTGATGTTAGCCAGACAGTCAAGAAGAGGTCGAATAGAGCATGTACCATTGTGTTTTAGGGGGGAGTAAATTTGACAGTCATCG
>NW_023634216.1:497-1223 GCF_014905685.2 Nematolebias whitei | reverse complement strand
AAGTCTTAAGGAAATCAGCAAACTCTCTCAACTCACTTCCATCCTTGGAGTTTATTTTAGGCCAATTGTTAAGCTTGTCTCTAAAACATTTTCCTATGGTGAATGGTCTTCCAAAGCGCTTTTCTAGCACTTTCCAAGCTGAATCGTATGCTTCATCTGTGCCCAATAGGAGAAGGTCTTCAACCGCTCTCTTCGCTGGTCCACCGAGGTACTTTCTGAGATAATAAAGTTTCTCATTCTTTGGAATGTTTTTTCTTTCAATCAGGATTTCAAATGATAACTGCCAGTCCTTATACTTTAAAGGGTCGCCAGTAAACAATGTAGGTTCTGGAGTTGGAAGACGATTAGCATTTATTGCTTCCGCTAGTATGCTAACTAGCTCATAATTCGGCTGTTGTTGAATTGCAACGGAGGAGACTCGTGTAGCTTGAGGGATGAATGGTGGGCTTGATGCTTTGAGTGCTTGGTTTGTGGTGACCTCAAGTTGGTCACCAGGATTTGGTTGAGCTTGGTTTATAACTGCAGGAATGTGCGGCACAGATCCAAAGTGAGTTTGTGTGGCTTGTGGGATGAATGGTGGGCTCGATGCTTTGAGTGTTTGACTTGTGGCATTATGGACTTGGGTCAAACTTAGAGCTTGAAAGGGAACGTGTGTTACGATAGGGATTGCTTGGAATTTGCTTTCTGTTCTAATACTGCATAGTAAACTCTGACCTTCAGAAATAC
>NW_023634216.1:0-397 GCF_014905685.2 Nematolebias whitei | reverse complement strand
TGTAGTTCAGCTGTTTCCCTTTCTTGCTCCTCCATTATTGCCAATACCTCTTTAGATGCAGCTGCTTCGGCCTCTGCTTCCAGTCTCTTGCTTATTTGTGAGCATGACTGACTTGAACTACATCTAGACCTTCGTGATCTTGACCTTGATGTGGTACTTTCAGATCCCAGGCATGACCCTACGTCTGGCCACGGGTCTTCTTCGCTTTCTGGAAGGTGTCCTTTAAGTTGGTTTTCAGCTCTTTTGACAATACATGCAGAAAGTGATGTACATACATCTACTTTGCGCCTTGCGTCTGCATCAGGAGGTTGTATTTGTCGTATTTGTTCGTAGATGGTTTGTACATTTCTGCAGGTGATGTTCACATCCTTAATCAGCTCCTTTAATTCGCTCTCAG
>NW_023634215.1:0-1223 GCF_014905685.2 Nematolebias whitei | reverse complement strand
TCGCTCGCCTCTCTGCATTTGGGTTCCAACACTGAGGATCGTGACAGAATCACCGGACCACCTGAACCCAGCGGGAGGATGATTTCTTTGTTTGAGTTTTTTTGCCGTGAGGCAGAGAAGACTGCCCAGAAAAACAGAGAAAGAGAGGAGAGGAGGAATCCATTTTGGGGGACCCGCCTGGCCATTAAACCTAGGTCCTCACAGCCTCTCCGTCCCTCTCCACCTCACCGCGCCGCTGCACCCCGTTGCCCACCTCCTCCTCGCTTTCCACCTGGTGGGGTCAAGCAATCATCGGAGAGAGGGGGGCAAACTGCTGGTCCTCCCCGAACCCAACGCAAGAAGGGGAGAGCTTCGCAAAGGGAGGGATTCATGGTTTCTCCATCACCTGCAGCTGCAGCTCCGTCTCTGGTCTCTGATTCTCCAGCTGCAGCTCCGTCTCTGGTTCCTGGTTCTCCAGCTGCAGCCCCGTCTCTGGTCTCTGGTTCTCCAGCTGCAGCTCCGTCTCTGGTCTCTGGTTCTGCAGCTCTGTCTCTGGTTCCTGGTTCTCCAGCTGCAGCTCCGTCTCTGGTCTCTGGTTCACCAGCTGCAGCTCTGTCTCTGGTTCCTGGTTCTCCAGCTGCAGCTCCGTCTCTGGTCTCTGGTTCACCAGCTGCAGCTCCGTCTCTGGTCTCTGGTTCCCCAGCTGCAGCTCTGTCTCTGGTTCCTGGTTCTCCAGCTGCAGCTCTGTCTCTGGTTCCTGGTTCTCCAGCTGCAACTCCGTCTCTGGTCTCTGGTTCTCCAGCTGCAGCCCCGTTTCTGGTCTCTGGTTCTCCAGCTGCAGCTTGGTCTCTGGTTCCCGCTCCGGCTCTCCTGGTCTCGCCGCCCGCTCCGGCTCTTCTGGTCTCGCCGCCCGCAGACCTCATGCCGGACTCGCCGCCCGCAGACCTCATGCCGGACTCGCCGCCCGCAGACCTCACGCCGGACTCGCCGCCTGCTGATCTCCGGGCTCCCACGCCGTCTGCTGCAGCCCTCCAGGGTCCCACGCCGTCTGCTGCAGTCCCCCAGGCTCCCACGCCGTCTGCTGCAGCCCTCCAGGCTTCCACGCCGCCCGCTGCAGCTCTCAAGCCTCCAGTGGGTCCCAAGTCTCAAGAGGGGTCGACGCTCTCCAAGTCTCAAGAGGGGTCGGCGCTCTCCAAGTCTCCAGAGGGGTCGACGCTCTCCAACTCTCCAGAGGGGTCGACGCT
>NW_023634214.1:0-1223 GCF_014905685.2 Nematolebias whitei | reverse complement strand
ATGATTAACTCTGTCACTTACAATGTTTCCAAATATCTGGCGTCTGTACTCATCCCTTTAGTTGGCAGCTCAGAACACCACATACAGAACACCATGGACTTTGTGGACAAGGTGAGGGATGTCATCATGGAGACTGATGAAACAATGGTCTCTTTTGATGTCACATCACTCTTTACGTGCATTCCTGTTGATGATGCAGTAGAGGTGGTCAGTTTAAGATTAAAATCAGACACCACTCTGAGCAGCAGGACCACGCTTTCCACAGAACAACTGTGTCAACTCTTGAAACTGTGCCTGCAGTCAACCTACTTCACATATGGGGAGCAATATTATAGGCAGAAACATGGGTGTGCTATGGGGTCTCCAGTTTCTCCTATTGTTGCCAACCTGTACATGGAGGAGGTAGAAAAGAGAGCCTTGACGTCCTTTTCAGGGACACCACCAAGTCATTGGTTCAGGTATGTTGACGACACCTGGGTTAAAATTAAATCTCAGGAAGTCCAACATTTTACTGACCACATCAACTCTGTGGATAAATACATCAAGTTCACACGAGAAGATGTAAAAAATGGCAAGTTGGCTTTCTTGGACTGTGAGGTCTCAGTCTCTGATAGAGGACATTTGCAAACCGAGGTGTACCGCAAACCCACCCACACAGACCAGTATTGGCAGTTTGACTCCCATCACCCTTTGGAGCACAAGTTAGGAGTCATCAGGACTCTGTATCACAGAGCAGACAGCATCCCCACTAGCTCAGGAGCCAGGCAGAAGGAGAAATCCTACACAAAACAGGCTCTAGAGCAATGTGGATATCCTAACTGGGCCTTCCTGAAAGCAGAGAAGAAACCCAAGCAGGACTCCAGTCAGCCATCATGTGAAAAGGAGGAAACCAGACCCAGACCAGTGGTCATCCCGTATGTTGAGGGAGTATCAGAGAAACTGAGATGTTTATTTTCTAAACATAACGTCCCAGTGGCTTTTAAACCCCAAAATACATTACGGCAAAGACTGGTTCATCCCAAAGATCCAGTCCCCCGGCACAAACAGAGTAATATTGTGTATGCTGTTCAGTGTCAGGAGGGCTGTGATCAGTCTTACATCCGGGAAACTAAACAGCCACTGGCCAAAAGGATGGCCCAGCACAGAAGATCAACATCATCAGGCCAGGATTCTGCGGTCTACACTCATCTCCAGGCCAGCGGTCACTCTTTCAAGGATGAAGA
>NW_023634213.1:0-1223 GCF_014905685.2 Nematolebias whitei | reverse complement strand
TTATCTAAAAGGAAAGTCTTAAGCCCAGTCTTAAAACTGGACAATGTGTCAGCCTCATGGACCGAAACTGGAAGTTGGTTCCACAAGAGAGGAGCCTGATAACTGAAAGATCTTCCTCTCATTCTGCTTTTGGATGGGAGACTGCAACAAAGCCAAGATTCAACTTGTCTGCTGGCCTCCTTAGATAGATAACTTTACTAATTGGCTTTTATATATGTGAATGTGTCTATAAAGTGCCTTGAGAAAACTTTGTTGTGATTTGGCGCTATATAAATAAACTGAATTGAGTTGAATTGGAAACTCTAGGGACCGTGAGTAAACCTGCAGTCTGAGAGCAAAGTGCTTTGTTAGAATAAAATGGAACAATAAGATCTCAAATATAAGATGGAACTAGGTTGTTGAGAGCTTTGTAGGTTAGAAGTAAGATTTTGAATTCAATTCTGGGTTTGACAGGGAGCCAGTGGAGAGAAGCTAAAACTGGAGAAATATGATCTTTCCTACTAACTCCAGTTAAGACTCTGGCAGCAGCATTTTTGGATTAACTGAAGATTTTTTTAAAGAAGTATTTGGACACCCACATAATAAACCATTGCAATAATCCAGTCTAGACAGGACAAATGCATGAACCAGTTTTTCTGCATCATTTTTAGATACGATATTTCTAATTTTAGAGATATTACGCAGGTGGAAGAAGGAGGTTCTAGTAACGTTTTTAATGTGGGGGATAAAAGACATGTCCTGATCAAAAATAACACCAAGATGTTTAACATTAGAGCTGGAGGACAGATTAATGCCATCCAAGGAGGGAGAAATGCTGAAAAATGTATTCCTATTCCTAAAATGCTCAGGTCCAAAAACTCAAACCTCGGTCTTGTCTGCTAATCTTTCTGGGATAATTTACGTCACTTATTACTTACTAAAACACATCTGTTCTTGCAGGCATTTCACACAGTGTGAGTTGATTTAGTGTCTTTTGTTGTTGTTGTTGTTCTGTGATCCTATCTTTTAAATGCTTTTTATTAATTATTCAGTATTATCATTAGTGTATGGCATTTTTTTTCATCAGTTTTATTCCCATTGATGTTGTTGTTAAGCACTTTGTTAACAGTTTCTGTTTTAAATGTGCTCTATAAATAAAGTTGTCTTGACTAGACTTATGGTTTCTGCTGCTTTATATAAGAATAAGAATACGTGTTTAAGACATTAATCTGCTCTAATTCTGT
>NW_023634212.1:0-1223 GCF_014905685.2 Nematolebias whitei | reverse complement strand
GTTTTCAAGCTTGCCACAATGTCCAACTTATGTTTTCAAGCTTGTTAAGGTGTGTCTGAAGTGATGTTTTCAAGCTTGCCAATATGTCTAAAGTGATGTTTTTAAGTTTGCCAATATGTCTGATTTGATGTTTTCAAGCTTGCCACAATGTCCAAGTTATGTTTTCAAGTTTTTTACTGTGTCTGAAGTGATGTTTTCAAGCTTGCCAATATGTCTAAAGTGATGTTCTTAAGTTTGCCAATCTGTCTGAAGTGATGTTTTTAAGCTTGCCACAATGTCCAAAGTGATGTTTTTAAGCTTGCCAATTTGTCTCAAGTGATGTTTTCAAGCTTGCCACTACGTCCTAATGGATGTTTTCAAGCCTGCAACTGTGTTTGAATGATGTTTTCAATCTTGCTAAGTTGACTTTATGTGTTGTTTTTTAAGCTTGTCAATGAGTCTGATGGGATTATTTCAAGCTTTCCACTATGGCTAAAGACATGTTTTCAAGCTTGCCACAATATCCAATTTGATGTTTTCAAGCTTGCCACTATGTCCAAAGTGATGTTTTTAACTTTGCCAATGTGTCTGAAGTGATGTTTTCAAGCTTGCCACAATGTCCAATTTATGTTTTCAAGCTTGTTACGGTGTGTCTGAAGTGATGTTTTCAAGCTTGCCACAATGTCCAAAGTGATGGTTTTAAGCTTCCCAATTTGTCTCAAGTGATGTTTTCAAGCTTGCCACTATGTCCTAAAGGATGTTTTCAAGCGTGCTAATGGATCGGAAGGGGTGCTTGCCACTAATTTAGACGTGTTGTTTTCAATCTTGTCACTATGTCCTAATGGATGTTTTCAAGCCTGCAAATGTGTATGAATGGTGTTTTCAATCTTGCTAAGTTGACTTTACGTGTTGTTTTTTAAGCTTGTCAATGAGTCTGATGGGATGATTTCAAGCTTGCCACTATGGCTGAAGAGATGTTTTCAATCTTGCCACAATATCCAATTTGATTTTTTCAAGCTTGCCACTATGTCCAAAGTGATGTTTTTAACTTTGCTAATGTGTCCTAAGTGATGTTTTCAAGCTTGCCACAATGTCCAACTTATGTTTTCAAGCTTGTTACGGTGTGTCTGACGTGATGTTTTCAAGCTTGCCAATATGTCTAAAGTGATGTTTTTAAGTTTGCCAATATGTCTGATTTGATGTTTTCAAGCTTGCCACAATGTCCAAGTTATGTTTTCAAGTTT
>NW_023634211.1:0-1223 GCF_014905685.2 Nematolebias whitei | reverse complement strand
CTGTAAGGGCTAGCTTTTTGTCGAGCCAGTGCAGATGCATGCTGGGAGGCAGCCTGAGCGTCACCTGCTTCATTTGAATAGTTTGTAACATGAGGTCAGGGTTTTTTTTGGCTGCTCTTGCTGATGAACATCTTTCTCATCAATCAGTGAATAGTGTGAAAAACTACAGATGTAAGTTGGTTCTGTTTCATCCCTACTGACTGCCAGCCTGAAAAAAGCTCCAAAAGACCTAATTAAATCAGTTATAGTGGGTGTAGTCTGTCCCATCTTAGAGCAAAACAGGATAATGTCGTCTACATACAGCGCTATACGATGTTCCAAACTCCCTACTCTTATACAAGTTATATTAGCATGTCTGCAAATTGCCATAGCTAAAGGTTCGATGGCCAGTGTGAACAAAAGAGGAGAATGAGGGCACCCCTGTCTTGTCCCACATTTCAGTTTACAGGGAGATGAAGTTAGACTATTGGTTAAGATTTCATCTTGTGAGTTTGATTATAGGTAGCACGGTGGCACAACTGGTAGAGCTGCTGCCTCTCAGTGAGCAGGTCCCTGGTTCAAATCCCGGTCCAGGGGCCTTTCTGGGTGGAGTTTGCATGTTCTCTCTGTGCATGTGTGGGTTTTCTCCAGGTACTCCAGTTTCCGCCCACAGACCTAAAACATGCATGTTAGGCTGATTGGTAACTCTAATTTGTCCCTAGGTGTGAGTGAGTGAGAGAGTGAATGGTTGTTTGTCTCTATGTGTCCCTGTGATGGACTTGCGACCTGTCCAGGGTGTACCTGCCCCTTGCACAGTGATTGCCGGACATGGGCACCAGCGACCCCCGTGACCCAAAATGGAAGAAGCGGGTAAAAGATAATGGATGGATGGATGGAATCCAAGAATTCAATTTGTGCCTGAGAAGCTACATCTGAATAATCTGAACTAGACAATTTGTAGTAAAAATTAAAAAACGTATTGTTTATTTATTTTGGGTCAGATGTTAACACCCCTTCAGCTGTTTGAACTGAGTTAATTGCTTGATCTGATTGCATCTGTTTGATGTACCAAGCCAACAACTTACCGGCCCTCTCCCATTGTTCAAAATATGATTTTCAGTCTCATTAAACTTTTCATTGTTTTCCTGATGCATGCTCAATAATCCAGGTAGAAAAATCTAAAAAAGTTAAATCTGGTCCTCTGGACATTCAAAAAAAACAAAACAAAGCAAATCAACAAAAAA
>NW_023634210.1:0-1223 GCF_014905685.2 Nematolebias whitei | reverse complement strand
ATTTTAACCCAGGTGTCGTCAACATACCTGAACCAATGACTTGGTGGTGTCCCTGAAAAGGACGTCAAGGCTCTCTTTTCTACCTCCTCCATGTACAGGTTGGCAACAATAGGAGAAACTGGAGACCCCATAGCACACCCATGTTTCTGCCTATAATATTGCTCCCCATATGTGAAGTAGGTTGACTGCAGGCACAGTTTCAAGAGTTGACACAGTTGTTCTGTGGAAAGCGTGGTCCTGCTGCTCAGAGTGGTGTCTGATTTTAGTCTTAAACTGACCACCTCTACTGCATCATCAACAGGAATGCACGTAAAGAGTGATGTGACATCAAAAGAGACCATTGTTTCATCAGTCTCCATGATGACATCCCTCACCTTGTCCACAAAGTCCATGGTGTTCTGTATGTGGTGTTCTGAGCTGCCAACTAAAGGGATGAGTACAGACGCCAGATATTTGGAAACATTGTAAGTTACAGAGTTAATCATGCTAACAATAGGTCTTAAAGGTACACCTTGTTTGTGGATTTTAGGTAAACCATACAGACTAGGTGTGGCCTCCCCTGGGTACAGTCTGTGGTACATGATATAATGTCTTTCTCTGTAAGTTGAATTATTTGTCCAGTTTTCTGTTGTATGAGTTGTTGTACATCTGTCCAGAATGTCTTTGTGTGATTACATTGATAGAATAAATGAGATTGTTTCCATGTGTAGTTCACAAAATGTACAAGAGTAGTCAATATCAAGTTTAAATCTTTCCAGTGTTTTTTTAACAGGGTATACATTATGATTGATTTTATATTCCTTAGATAGAGAACTTTACTAATTGGCTTTTATGTATGTGAATGTTTCTGTAAAGTGCCCTGAGACAACTTTGTTGTGATTTGGTGATATATAAATAAACTGAATTGAAAATATGAAACCTCTTTAACTTTATTTGTTGTGCAACATTTTTCTCCATTCAACCAAACTTGTTTTCACTTAATTTCTCCAAAAGTAGAGGACCAAAAAAAAAAAAAAAAATCTACTAGGAAGTGTTGTGGATAGAATACCACGTCGTGTTCAAAACGGCGGAGGCGTCGCCCTTCGTATAAAAGATTTATTTGACACAGCATGGGTTACAGATATTCAGAGACAAACAGTTACATTAATAAGATATATGCATATAAATGGAGCATTGAGAACAAACCGCCTCCTGCGTTCCTCTCTGAAAATGCTCAGTGCGCG
>NW_023634209.1:0-1223 GCF_014905685.2 Nematolebias whitei | reverse complement strand
TATATATATATATATATATATATATATATATATATTTATTATGTGTATATATATGTGTATGTATGTATATATATAAATTTAGTCCATTACTACGTCTTAAGTATTTTAATTTAGATACTATTTTGTTTTTCTGATGTTATTTACATTATTGGGTTTTATTTTGAAAACAGGAAGTCTGTTTGGTTAGACAGGAAGTGTGATGCGTGGAAAGTTAGCTTAACATCGGAGCGCATTCACGGAGGAGTAGCTGGCTACATGAGGCTAGAAAGAGCGATAAAAGGTAAAAAAAAAACAAATAACGTTGCTGAAAGTTGTGTGTGAGTCGGTTTATGATGCTAACTTTATAAAACTCTTGCTCAGAGTTTGAATAAGCGCAGAGGGAGCAAGTTAATGTCGTAAATCGCCCCGTCCTGGTAAGTTAGCTCTCCTGTTGCTAGATGCTACATGATCACGTGTCACACAGTTGGAACACATGGGAAAGAATGTTGTTTTGCAAATTGTCTCTTATTTACCAAGAATTTATGTTGTTTACAATTTATTTAATTAATTAAGTAGAAAATATGTGTAAAGCACACTTTGTCAATAAAGTAAGTTAGTAGTGATTACATTGAAAGTAACTAGTTAAAATTTGTGTAAATTCCTGAGTAAAACTGTTACATTATAACAGTTTTACTGTCTTTTACTAAAAGACAGTAAAACTGTTATAATGTAACTCATGAAGCTAAAGGAAATGTATCTTGATTTTGGGGTTAAATCTAGGAAACATCAGATTAAACAGATCTTACATCTTGAAATAAATGTTATGCATTTTACCTTACAGGTTAATGTTTATAAATCGGTTATTTTATCAGTTAAAATGTGAAAAAATAATCACATTTCACTATGTTTAAAAATGGGTTAGTTAGTGTAAATGATTCTGACATTGTGATAGCAATAAGTGAAAATTATTAAGCAACTACAGTTCTCTACTTATTAACTTTATTCACTTTTTCTAGACAACAACACATTGACATCTTTTGACTTTGACGTCATTGTGATCCATGACATCTTTTTAAAGCTGTCAGTTTTGCATCATAAAATAGTTCACATCAAATTATTTACTATATAAAGTGCTAAAATCATTAGCGCCAGCTAGTCATAAAACAACTTTGGACGCGTCCTGCTAAAATATTTGTGTAATGTGATATTGACATCAGTGCAGAGGTTTATCATTTGGTGTTTGC
>NW_023634208.1:0-1223 GCF_014905685.2 Nematolebias whitei | reverse complement strand
TTTTTTTTTTTTTTGCCCTTTATCTCCTTTTTTCTTCACAACATCTGCCTCTGGTTGGTTTTCTCGTCCTTGTCACTCAGCTGTCTGTAAAACATCAAGTATGCTTTTTTCTTTTCTCAGACAGACAGCTGCTGTATATTGAGTTATTTGCAAGAAAATGTGCAAAACAAGTCTGATGAGAAAAATGTCATCCAAGGGGGTGAACAAATGTGGAAAGGTCCATTTCCATCATCCCAACGGCAGACAGACGGTTCCAGTTTCCATTAATCTGTACCATGTCCCTCAGCTCATTAATGCTTCACGTCCTCCACAGGTTGATTTATTCCCAGACTAAGTTCAGTACGTACTGGGTAAGTTACTAGGTAACAATAAGTGCACCAGAGCTCTAAAATGCATTAAGAAGCTCTATATAATTTAAGCTTTTTTTCTTGCTTTTTTTTTTTTTTTTGTAAAAAGGACACAAATGTTGGTCACTGCATGTAACTCTGACTTTGCTTGTTTCACAATACAGAATCAAGGAGTTTTAGAATCTTAACTAAAATGTATAGTGCTCTAAAAAATGTAAAGTTAAAAATGAGAACAAGACGTCATTTTCTGTCAGGTTAAAATAAAGCACATTTTCTGCAAAGAAGGTTAGAGATATTGTGAAATCAATCAACCTCTATTTATACAGGTAAATCCCAATTGAGCCTCGAGGACTCATTTACAAGAGAGACCTGATTTCAACAAAGAAAGATGACAACAATGGACAACAGCAACAACAAAACAGTTATAAAAAAGCATACTACAGTTTTTTTTTTTTTTTTTAACAAATAGGATGGCTAAAAGGAAAAGGTAACAAAACAAAAAACAGCTAGATTCCAAGACAAATGTAGAAAACTAAAAACAGGAACATGTCAGCATTGGTCCCTGCCAGGTGTCCAACAGATTCTTAAAGACACTTAGAGAGGTCAAGGTCGAGAGCTTCAAATCTTTTTGTAAGATGTTCCAGGAAACAGGAGCGGAATAGGAGAAGGCCCTTTTGCCTAGTTCAGTCCTCATTGAGGGAACACTGCAGGTAATAATGTCCTGATAGCGCACTCCGTAGCTGCACTCACGCAGAGACATGTAGGAGGAGATGTATGAAGGCAACAGACCAAGAAGTGATTTAAAGATGAAAATGTACCAGTGAGAGAGTCTGCGTGAAGTTAATGATGTCCAGTTAACCAGTGAATACAGTGTGC
>NW_023634207.1:0-1223 GCF_014905685.2 Nematolebias whitei | reverse complement strand
GTTTTTACGTCTGTTGTTCTCCTTTTTCTGTTTATTGGTGTGTTTTGTAGATTTCCTCGCTGACTTGACAAAAGCCCAGTTAGGATATCCACATGTTAGAAGAGCTTCTTGAACGTGTTTCAGTTCCTTTTCCTTCCCTTCTGTCCTTGTGGGGACGCATTCGGCCCGATGTTGTAAAGTTCTGATGACAGAGAGTTTGTGTTCCAGTGGATGGTGGGAGTCAAACAGAAGATACTGGTCTGTGTGGGTTGGTTTCCTGTACACTTCAATGTTGAGGCTGTCCTCTCTCTCCATCTGAACCAGACAGTCCAAAAAAGGCAAGTTGTTGTCATTTGCATCCTCTCTGGTGAACTTGATGTTGTTATCGACCGAGTTAATGTGTCTGGTGAACGCTTCTATTTCCTTGGCTTGGATTTTGACCCAGGTGTCATCCACATAATGGAACCAATGGCTTGGCTTAGTTCCCTCATAGGAGTGTAGGGCTCTCTGTTCCACTTCCTCCATGTAGAGATTGGCAACAATGGGTGACACTGGAGATCCCATGGCACAGCTGTGCTTCTGTCTGTAAAAACTGTCATTGAACTTGAAATAAGTGGTGGAGAGGCAGAGGTCCAACAGGGTGCAGATCTGGTCCGGGGTGAAGTTGGTCCTGTTGATTAAGTCCTTGTCTTGTAGAAGTTGTTTTCTGACGGTTTCTACTGCTTCAGAGATGGGTATGCATGTGAAAAGAGAAGTCACATCATACGATACAAGGGTTTCTCCTGGGGTTAGTTTCAAGTGTTGAACTTTGTTAGCAAAATCAATGGAGTTCTTTATGTGATGAGGTGTGTTTCCAACAAGAGGAGCTAAAATACCAGCTAGATGTTTAGCAATATTGTATGTCACTGAGTTCATGCTGCTGACGATGGGTCTGAGTGGTGTTCCTTCTTTGTGTATTTTTGGGAGTCCATAAAGACAGGGATTGGCTTCCCCTGGGTACAATCTATAGTACAAAGATCGATTGATTGTTTTCTCCTTTTCAAGTTTTTGCAGGTAATCTGTGACTTTCTTTTTGTAGGCACTGGTTGGGTCCCTCTTCAGGGTCTCGTAGGTGTTACGGTCGCTCAGTAGTGTAGTTATTTTTTTATCCTCAACACTTCTGATTACCGGGAAAAAATAACTACACTACTGAGCGATCGTAACACCTACGAGACCCTGAAGAGGGACCCAACCAGTGCCTACAA
>NW_023634206.1:0-1223 GCF_014905685.2 Nematolebias whitei | reverse complement strand
TTTGTCTCTATGTGTCCCTGTGATGGACTTGCGACCCGTCCAGGGTGTACCCCTCCCCTCGCACAGTGATTGCTGGACATGGGCACCGGCGACCCACGTAACCCAAAAATGGAAGAAGCGGGTAAAGATAAAAGATGGATGGATGCAAATTTACATCAAGGCAAAGAGGCCTATGATTGTGATTAAGAATATCCTAAATACAATTAAAAACAAATATTTCTTTAAACAAGCTTTAGTCCCCAAATGGACTCCTGGTCCTGACAGGGTAGGTGTGTAAACCAGAAAATGTCCTGAAAGTACAACACAAACCAGGTTCACACACTTTTGGACAGGTCTAACCAGGTTGAGTCAGGTCCTCTGGACGGAGTCTTCTTGTTGAAACTTCATATTTTGTCCACAAGACTTCTTCAGTCTGAGGAGCTGCAACAAACCCAGTCTTATAAATATCACCTTCTCATGGTGGAACAACCAGTTTGCTGGTGACATCCAACTATCTGTTCACATGATCAAGGAGGACCATCAGCCTAATGATCGATTGTTAGCACCCTGAGGGCCGTTTGCTATTCACAGAGGGCTGAGTGATACTAGCAATCACAGCATTGTAAGAGGGGGACAGTTGAACCCGGAGGCCTCCACCCCTGTTTAATGATGGACGATTTCTTTTCACAAAGATGGCCTCCTTTACTCCTCTCTCAAACCATCGTTCCTCTCTGTCATGGATGTGAACATCTTCATCCCTGAAAGAGTGACCGCTGGCCTGGAGATGAGTGTAGACCTCAGAGTCCTGAACTGATGATGTTGATCTTCTGTGCTGGTCCATCCTTTTGGCCAGTGGCTGTTTAGTTTCCCCGATGTAAGACTGATCACCTTCTTGACACAGAACAGCATACACAATATTACTCTGTTTGTGCCGGGGGACTGGATCTTTGGAATGAACCAGTCTTTGCCGTAATCAGTCACGTAAACATGATGGTCAAATCCTGTTTTTTTCAGCTGAGACGGCTGTCTAAGCTGAAGCCTATACTCAACAAAAAGAACCTCGAGACAGTGATCCACGCCTTCATAACATCTAGGCTTGATTACTGCAATTCACTTCTGTTTGGAATCAGTCAGTCCTCCATTGCTCGTCTACAATTGGTCCAAAATGCTGCAGCCCGATTTTTAACTGGTACAGGTTATAGAGAGCACATCACGCCAGTTTTGGCCTCCCTGCACTGGCTACC
>NW_023634205.1:0-1223 GCF_014905685.2 Nematolebias whitei | reverse complement strand
ACCTAAAACTGAAGTGAAACTGTGATCTCAAGTTTCCCAGGAGGGGGCAGTGTTTAGCTTTCTACCAGCAGGAGTCTATGACGACTTCCTGTGACGTTCGGTTGACATCCTGTTTTTAGCCACTTAGCTTAAAGTTAGCTTCGGCTAAACTCGGTTAAAATCAACATTTCTGAACGGATTGAAGCGTAAACGTGGCGTTCTTTCACCAAGCACGACTTTTTGCATGAAACATGAGTTTTAGGGGCATGTGGCAAGTTACATTTAGTGATTTTAAGCACAGCAAAGCTCTCGGTTGCAACCGAGCTCATTTCCAACATGGAGGAAGTGACGTGACACGTCACTCACCCGGTCGTTAGCTGTTAGCTTAAAATTAGCATCGCTAGCGTTGTTCAAAAACATCATTTAATGACGGATTTTAAACTCTAACGTGGCAAAATTTCAACAATTATGCTTCGAAGACACGGAGCATCGGATCAGAATCAACTTTTAAAGCGCTTTTCAGCTTTAAAAAGCAGATTTTATTCCCTATGAAAAACGAGTTTTCATTTCCGGGTCACGTGACAGAATCCACCAATGACAAAGCAGCACGGGGGTGAGAGGAAATGACGTAGGCACGTCATTCACTTCTCAGCGAATCAGAACGCTCCACAGCAGCTAATTCAACCAATCACGCAGCGTTTTCCCCAGCTAGCATGTTAGATTTATCTGAACAAGTCCGTCAACTTTTTGTCTTTTAAACTGTCAAAATGCACTTTTTTCTGTCAAAAGATGTAATCAATAAGCTCCCAGCTGCACGGAGTCGGCGCCCCGGTCTCAAAAACGTCTTTCTAGCTATTTAAACAACTCGTTCGAACTTTTTCAGAACCGAGCCGGTACCAGAACCACGTCTGAACCGTCTTTAAACAGAATACAGCGTTTCCACAGCTCAAAGCCAGCTTATGTTACACATAACAGACGTACAATTTCAGCTTTAAAAGGACTCAATGACTCACAAGTTCAGCTTCAACACATCACTAGCTCAACACAGCGTAAACATGCAGCGTCTAGCTCCAAGCGGCAGCTTCTGCACGCTGCGTTCAACACAGCTAACAATCTGTTATTTTTCATGCCAGCATGTAAAATCAATTATTACACGCATACACAGTCCATTTATGAGCACGTTCCGGGCCACCAATATGTAGATGAACAGATGCTGAGATATATTCATCAATTAAAACGGATTC
>NW_023634204.1:0-1223 GCF_014905685.2 Nematolebias whitei | reverse complement strand
AACTTTTATTAAACTTTGAAAGATTGATTTAGTGTTTAAATGTTTATTCTTCTCTTTTTATGATTTTTATTTTTGTATCCTGTAAACTCGAGGTATCATCGGTCTGGTAAATGCTCAATGGATAGCTGACGGCCTATATAGGCCCAGCAATACGAAGTTGAGTGTTTCAGAGACACGATGAGGACCAAGAGTGGAAGCAGACCTTGATTTCATTGTCATTATTTTGCCATGTTATATTACATGTACTCTCTTTTTAGAAAGCATAAGGAGCAGAATGCTGATGCTGTTCTACATCCTGACCACAGCGACAGTCTACGGCAACTGGGCGTTCGCTTTAACAACTCCGGACAAACTCGTAGTAACGACAAAAACCGGAGAAATCATCCTCTGCCACTGTGAAGAGAAAGTGTACGACCACCAGCAGATCCAGAGGATTAGAGTAATCCCTTGTGGTGACGTATGCAAAATCCAAAAAATAGAAACTACAGGGCAGGATAGATACGTTAGCGTTACATATAGGGAATATGGCATCTCAAATACCTCAGGATTACTGTTACCTGGGTACTGTGATTGGAAAACAGTGATCACAACCCAACAATTAAACCAATTGGAAGAGTGGGAGAAATTCATTACCCGCACCTATTGTGGGATCACCAGACGACAGGGCAGAACCGCCCTTTATCGGTTTAAGAAAACCTCACTCTAAGAAATAATTAAGGGCAAAGGTTAAACCAAATAAGCCACAACAGTCAAAATGCAGGTTCAACGCCCCACAAATTCAACAGCAATAGGACCTCAAATGGTCTACTGCTATTACCTTTTGGGGTTGGAAGATACCCGATTTCTATGGGCCGTGGGTCCAACTTGGTGGTGCCAGGGCTGCCACTCTAAAGTTATAATAGCGACTGGAGTACATGGCATTTTGGTCTCTGATGAGCCCGCCAGTCTTCCCCGGGTATCCGCAGAAGAGTGCTGGGAGGTAGAGAGCACCTGCAAGGTCATCTGGACCTCGGCCGAGGGCTCCGAACCCTTTATACCTAGAACAGCCATCCCTGGAGGAGCCACATATTACCCAGTAATTGTAAAACTCTGGGAAAACACAAATAAAACCACCAGGCATGTAGCCTACCATCTGGCCACGGGGTTGCCCTTGGTTCACGGCCCCTCCTTTAGGGTCACACAGGAGCCCCGAGAGCTCACATCCTCATCTATCATGGTCATTT
>NW_023634203.1:0-1223 GCF_014905685.2 Nematolebias whitei | reverse complement strand
TTAACTTTATGACTTGAGATTTCACACAGGTCCTAGGAGTGCAAAAGAACAACAGAGATGTGTACATGGTGAGTTTAAGAAGTTGTACTTTGTGAACAAAGGTGCATGTAGACTTTTTTGTGCAGTGATGTAGTATGAACATATGCTGTCATATATTCATAGATAAAACGGATTCTTTCATTTTTCTGGACTGTATAATGACGTGCATCTGGATTTAATAAAATGTGGACGTGAGACGTTAATTATCTTTGACTCACCAACGACAGTGGGTCATTTATTAACAGAATCAAGTTTAACACATCACACATTTACATTAATTGGCAAAAATTGAAAATAACGACAGCTTATTAATCAGTTTTACAGGAAGTAAACAACACGGCGATTGTTTTCTCACTTCCAGCAGAACAACATTGACCACACGGCGGTGGTTGAAAAACTTTGCTTCAGACATTTCTAAAAATATCTGGAATGATTTGCTAGCAGGATAGAAGAATTTAAAGATGGGAAATGAAGTTTATCTTGAGAGAGATGTGTGAGGGAATTTGTCTGTTTTAACCAGAACCAGCACGCTCCTTCTTTTCCAGCTTGGCCCAACGGTACGCTTGGTTGAGATCGACTCTTTTACCTTTGCAGATGATAGTTTCAGCGTTGGTGTAGAGCTCTCCTTTCAACTCTTTCAGCGTCTCCGTAAGAACAGCTAAACCTCGGGAGTCGTGAGATCATCCAGAACAGAAATTTCATAATTCCCAGATCTTCTCTCGTTCAGCTTGATTTTCTTTCATCAGCATCCTGAATTCCAGCCTTCATGAACTCTGGAACTGCTGTTAACTAGGAAGTGCTGCACCTTTTAAGAAGGGTCACTTCCGGTTCATTTGAGGACTTTCTGATTGGTCGATGGACCAAAACAGAGGTGTGTTTTGTGATGTAAGGTGTTATGAAAAGTCAAGGAAAAAGATTAAGATTGTTTAAGAACAGACAAAAGATATTATGAAGAACTTCACACTTCGTGGAGTCAATTCTCTAGTATCTTGCTGTAAAAGTTAAACATGACATTTCTTTTTCAGTAAACTTGCAGTTGACCGAAACTTGAACTTTGACCAACTTACACACTTGCTCATGGAAGACAGAAAATCAGACAATGCATCATTAATCTGATTTCTTCTTTGAATGAGGATTAAAAATCGTTATTACTGTTTCACAGTTGATTTAAAAATGAGTAGTTC
>NW_023634202.1:0-1223 GCF_014905685.2 Nematolebias whitei | reverse complement strand
TAACCAAATAAGGACGACCGTTTCAAGATGGCGGCCGAAAATCCTGCACCGCAGCAGCCAATGAGGCATCTAGTGTTTATATCTATGGTGTAAACGGGCAGTGTCTTCTTCTTTTCTTTTTATGGCGGTTGTCAAACAACTTTTAGGTGCATTACCGCCACCTTCTGGATTGGAGTATGGACTAGATGCTATACCACTCTATATTATTTTATATGTTATATCCTTTCTAATTTACCTTTTCTTCTCAGATATCTAAATATACTGGTAAAAATGTTATCCCCTGATGATCTTTGCAGCAATTCTTTTACCTCTAACTTACTTTTATTTTTATTTAACTCACTAACTAGTAACTCTCTTTCCTTTGTATATTTATTGCATTCTAAGAAAATATGTTTTCTTGTTTCTAATTGTCCACAATGATCACAACAGCCTGTAACATGTTTATTGATTATTTTCAGTGTGCTGTTTAATCCCGTGTGACCAAATCTCATCCTGGAAATAATATCTTCTTCTTTTTTTGTTCTATTACATTTCCTGAATTCCCCCACCTTTTTTTGGATATTATAATAAAATCTAGCATTGTCTCCATTATCCCAATGCTCTTGCCATTTCTTCTTAATATGTAACTTTATTGTATTCTTAACCTCGTTTTTACTTATTTTAACGTTTAAATCCACAATATTTTTCCTTGTAGCACTTTTAGCAAAACGGTCAGCCAACTCATTTCCCATTATTCCAATGTGTGCAGGAATCCATATTAGTTTAATCTCTGACCCATATTTATTCATCCTGAAAATTAGTTGATCTATTTCCAGTATAATATCTTGTCTTGTATCTGAATGTACCTCCTGAATACTTATTAATGCACTACTTGAATCTGAACAAACTAAAACTTTTTTCCTCTAATTTCTTCAACCCACTCCAAAGCCATAGATATTGCCAATAATTCCCCGGTGTATACTATTAAATTGTCAGTTATTCTTTTGTTTTTCATCATATTTAATTCTGCAATTACCAAAGCTATACCAGTTCTGCTATTTAACATTTTAGATGCATCAGTATAAATCTTGATATATTCTGAGTATTCGTTTCTATTCGTATCTTTCCACCTCATTTCTTTCTGTGGTACATGAGGTGGAATGAAACTGTGTCCACAGGGTCCCATTCAATCTGCATGTTGCTGTTATTAAACTATTTCCCCACTGTACTGTCATTTTTTATCA
>NW_023634201.1:0-1224 GCF_014905685.2 Nematolebias whitei | reverse complement strand
TAGCTGTTAGCTGCACCTTTCTTTGTTTTATGCATTTATTCAAAAACGGTATGTAGCTTGAATTAACCACCTTTTTCTTCTTTCTAGTGAAGAGAAAGAGAAAAGAGTCCAGTAAAGAAAAGTCTTAATTCATCACTGAATGAACATGAAGAACTGAACCGGACACAGCAGGAACAACACTTGTGTCTTCTTCTGGATGAAGCCCGTGAGACAAGGGATAGACAGATACACAATCATTAGTTGGATGCAGTATTTTTTATTTTTGTACATTTTTCACTTCTTACTTTTCCTATTAAACAAGTTTTTCCTTAAGTGGTGTCCTTGAACATTAAATTTCCTAAACAAATTTTACAATGTTAAGTTCATAAAGTGTTTGTTTAAATTCATACTGGAAGTTGAGAAAATTTTCCAATTGCGTTTGATTTTTAATGAATCCTAAGAAAATATTACTAGAAGCTGCTCAACTGTTATTATGTTATAAATGTTTTGTTCTAGGATGAAGTGAGACAAAAACAGTCAAAAATTCAGAAAAGACATTTATCAGTTATCGGCCGGTAATATCCTGATGCTGCTCAATAATTCAGGTAGAAAAATCTAAAAAAAAGTTAAGTCTGGTCCTCTGAACATTCACAAAACAAACAAATTTTATAATAAATAAACAATAATGTTTTTTTGTTTGTTTGTTTGTTTTGTTTTTTGAATGTCCAGAGGACCAGACTTAACTTGTTTGGATTATTAAGTAATACATTTATGTTTTTAAATTTAATGAAAGACAAACCTTTAATATTTAAGAACCAAATTTAACCTAATTGTTTTCAAGTCTGTAGCTTATTGTAAAAGCAGTTTCAAAGATTACAGCACAGTGTGATGTTTTGTAATTTAACATGAACCTTGTGCATATCTGTAAATAATAAAAGTAAAGATAGTTTAAATACATCTTTATTGTAAAAATCTATACTAAAATGGAAAATACATGGGTTTAAAGCAGCAGGGAAGGCAGTAAGGTAGGATTATGAATCAGGTTTAAAAGTTACAGCTCATGAGGTACTCCATCAGAGCATGACATCTCTTCCACAACATCGTGTGACAAAACCTTCAGGGTGTTTTTCTTCTAATACGTTTAGTGGTGGCTAGTAAGTAGCTTAAGGGAGCACTACCGCCACCAGGTGGTAAGACCAGTTGGATTCTAGTCCCCGCCTACAGAGCTGGTCCAGAAGTGTAAAT
>NW_023634200.1:617-1224 GCF_014905685.2 Nematolebias whitei | reverse complement strand
GAACCAGGGTCAGAACCAGGTCTGAACCTGGTCTGAACGAGGGTCTGAACGAGGGTCTGAACCAGGGTCTGAACCAGGTCTGAACCAGGGTCTGAAGCAGGTCTGAACCAGGGTCTGAACGAGGGTCTGAGCCAGGGTCTGAACCAGGTCTGAACCAGGTCTGAACCAGGTCTGAACCAGGGTCTGAACCTGGTCTGAACGAGGGTCTGAACCAGGGTCTGAACCAGGGTCTGAACGAGGGTCTGAACCAGGGTCAGAACCAGGTCCGAACCAGGGTCTGAACCAGGTCTGAAGCAGGGTCTGAAGCAGGGTCTGAACCAGGGCCTGAACCAGGTCTGAACCAGGGTCTGAACGAGGGTCTGAACCAGGGTCAGAACCAGGTCTGAACCAGGGTCTGAACGAGGGTCTGAACCAGGTCTGAACCAAGTTTGAATCATGTCTGAACCAGGGTCAGAACCAGGTCTGAACCAGGTCTGAAACAGGGTCAGAACCAGGTCTGAACCAGGGTCTGAACCAGTTCTGAACCAGGGTCTGAACCAGGGTCAGAACCAGGTCTGAACCAGGTCTGAACCAGGGTCTGAACCAGGGTCAGAACCAGGTCTGAACC
>NW_023634200.1:0-607 GCF_014905685.2 Nematolebias whitei | reverse complement strand
GAACCAGGGTCAGAACCAGGTCTGAACCTGGTCTGAACGAGGGTCTGAACGAGGGTCTGAACCAGGGTCTGAACCAGGTCTGAACCAGGGTCTGAAGCAGGTCTGAACCAGGGTCTGAACGAGGGTCTGAGCCAGGGTCTGAACCAGGTCTGAACCAGGTCTGAACCAGGTCTGAACCAGGGTCTGAACCTGGTCTGAACGAGGGTCTGAACCAGGGTCTGAACCAGGGTCTGAACGAGGGTCTGAACCAGGGTCAGAACCAGGTCCGAACCAGGGTCTGAACCAGGTCTGAAGCAGGGTCTGAAGCAGGGTCTGAACCAGGGCCTGAACCAGGTCTGAACCAGGGTCTGAACGAGGGTCTGAACCAGGGTCAGAACCAGGTCTGAACCAGGGTCTGAACGAGGGTCTGAACCAGGTCTGAACCAAGTTTGAATCATGTCTGAACCAGGGTCAGAACCAGGTCTGAACCAGGTCTGAAACAGGGTCAGAACCAGGTCTGAACCAGGGTCTGAACCAGTTCTGAACCAGGGTCTGAACCAGGGTCAGAACCAGGTCTGAACCAGGTCTGAACCAGGGTCTGAACCAGGGTCAGAACCAGGTCTGAACC
>NW_023634199.1:617-1224 GCF_014905685.2 Nematolebias whitei | reverse complement strand
AGGTTAATGGTTAAAGTGGTTAATGTGGTTAATGGTTAAAGTGGTTAAAGTGGTTAATGTGGTTAATGGTTAAAGTTGTTAATGTGGTTAATGGTTAATGTGGTTAATGTGGTTAATGGTTAATGTGGTTAATGTGGTTTGTGGTTAATGTGGTTAATGGTTAAAGTGGTTAATGTGGTTAATGGTTAATGTGGTTAATGTGGTTAATGGTTAATGTGGTTAATGGTTAATGTGGTTAATGTGGTTAATGGTTAAAGGGTTAATGTTGTTAATGGTTAATGTGGTTAATGTGGTTAATGGTTAAAGTGGTTAATGTGGTTAATGGTTAATGTGGTTAATGGTTAATGTGGTTAATGTGGTTAATGGTTAAAGTGGTTAATGTGGTTAATGGTTAAAATGGTTAATGTGGTTAATGGTTAAAGTGGTTAATGTGGTTAATGGTTAAAGTGGTTAATGTGGTTGATGGTTAATGTGGTTAATGGTTAAAGTGGTTAATGTGGTTAATGGTTAATGTGGTTAATTTGGTTAATGGTTAAAGGGTTAATGTGGTTAATGGTTAATGTGGTTAATGTGGTTAATGGTTAATGTGGTTAATGGTTAATGTGGT
>NW_023634199.1:0-607 GCF_014905685.2 Nematolebias whitei | reverse complement strand
AGGTTAATGGTTAAAGTGGTTAATGTGGTTAATGGTTAAAGTGGTTAAAGTGGTTAATGTGGTTAATGGTTAAAGTTGTTAATGTGGTTAATGGTTAATGTGGTTAATGTGGTTAATGGTTAATGTGGTTAATGTGGTTTGTGGTTAATGTGGTTAATGGTTAAAGTGGTTAATGTGGTTAATGGTTAATGTGGTTAATGTGGTTAATGGTTAATGTGGTTAATGGTTAATGTGGTTAATGTGGTTAATGGTTAAAGGGTTAATGTTGTTAATGGTTAATGTGGTTAATGTGGTTAATGGTTAAAGTGGTTAATGTGGTTAATGGTTAATGTGGTTAATGGTTAATGTGGTTAATGTGGTTAATGGTTAAAGTGGTTAATGTGGTTAATGGTTAAAATGGTTAATGTGGTTAATGGTTAAAGTGGTTAATGTGGTTAATGGTTAAAGTGGTTAATGTGGTTGATGGTTAATGTGGTTAATGGTTAAAGTGGTTAATGTGGTTAATGGTTAATGTGGTTAATTTGGTTAATGGTTAAAGGGTTAATGTGGTTAATGGTTAATGTGGTTAATGTGGTTAATGGTTAATGTGGTTAATGGTTAATGTGGT
>NW_023634198.1:0-1224 GCF_014905685.2 Nematolebias whitei | reverse complement strand
GACAGCCTTTTGACTCAGCTAGTCCAGACCGAGGTAGGAACATCACATACGCTTACACAACTGGCTTGGGATAAAGTTAAAGATCAAAATACACAAATTCAGGAGCTTAATGAGGATTTACTGACATATAACTCTTTTCTTAGACGTCAGAAGCTTCAAAAGAAATTAGATAAGCGTAGTAGCATTCAGGAGATGTATAAACAATTAGCTTTGTTGTGTCAGAGTGTGCAGAACTTGGGGACGCCAGAACAACTTAAACCACCACCTTATGTGACTGAGGTGACAGGGGCGACAGCACCACCTGCTGGACAGTGCGTGACATCTCTGTCAGAGACATCTGCTGGTAAGAGTTTGCCTAAAGCGCCACCTGCTGGTATCTATCCGGTGCTGCAGGTTCATGAAGGCAGACTGACATATGAGGGGACTGATACTGAGGACGGTGTTACCCTGAATGATAACTTAGGGGGAATTGGTGACAGAATGTCGGCGCAGAGACGACTACGTTTGAATAATGAGTTTTCTGACCGTGAGGAAGTGGGAGCCAAGAAAGCTCGGTGTAAGAGTGGTTCACGTGATAGTGTGAGGGTAGACGAGTGGGATGAGGTTCCAGGTCCAAGTGGGACTCAGTCTCCTGTGCGAATAAACAGAGCGAGGGTGATTGAACGCGGAGATAGACGTACCAACTTGTATATTGAGGGAAAGTTGACAGGAGTGGTTGAGGAGGAGGACGTTGTGGAGAGCCCACGGGCGAAGGTTTCCACCAGAACTAGGAGACCTCCAGATAGATTACATTATGAGTTTCCTGGTACGCCAGCGGTGACCCCTGCTCTCATTCATTGGGGTGGTGACCACACCGTGGTGGAGGTAGAAGCAGAGGGGCAGGACAGTCCGGGTTCCCAACTTCCGTTGCTGAGCACACAGGGGGCGACAGGGGTGAGGTCAGGTTATAAGCCTTTCCATATACGTGATTTGGAGTCAATTACAGAGAAACTCCCACCGCTGATTCAAGGTGGAGGACGCTGGCTGGAAAAGTTTAATGCCCTAACCTTAGGTTTGACCCTGGCAGTGGGGGATTTGAACGCCGTTTTTGCACGCTGTGCTAATCAAGCAACCGTTCAGACATACTTACACTCTACTATAGATACTTCTCGGGGCCGTGGTAGGATATTAGAACTTACAGATGAGACTCCGTTGTGTGAGGTGTTTATGCACTTAGCACCTATT
>NW_023634197.1:0-1224 GCF_014905685.2 Nematolebias whitei | reverse complement strand
ACCCCCTCGGAGTAGGAGAGATGAGGAGCGTCAGCCGGGACCCCCTCAGAGTAGGAGAGATAAGGAGCGTCAGCCGGGACCCCCTCGGAGTAGGAGAGATGAGGAGCGTCAGCCGGGACCCCCTCGGAGTAAGAGAGATGAGGAGCCACCTCAGAGGCTGCGTGTAGCGTGGGTTCCACCTCAGGAATGGCTGAAAAAGGAGTCTTTAGAGTCTCTATTTCTGTTAACAAAAAATCATATTCGGGGAGCAAAGAAAGGCCTGGGATAGAAAGTAAAAAGTCCTCCATCTGGGTCAAAACTAAATCAAAGGAGGACGGGTTTCTCTTAGCAGAACTGAATAGTTTAAGAACTGTCTGATTAATATAAAAAATATCCTCAGGGGAAAAAAAAGGAAGGTCAGTGTGAGTGGGTGTGGTGACGGGTGCCGCCCCCACCGGAAACCTGGGAGGTGAGGCGGCGGGACACGCCCCCACGGTGTCACAAAGAAAACTCTCCGGAGGTACGGCCAGGCTGGGTCGAACAGCTGCGGCGCGGAGTGGCGGTGAGAGGCCGGATTCCGCCCCCACCAGGAACCTGGAAGGTGAGGCGACGGAACCCGCCCCTGTAGCGTCAACCGGACCGGACTTACCGAACCGAGCAGGAGTGGACCGGAGCTCCCGCGGGACGCTGGATCTCGCCCCCACCGGAAACCTGGGAGGTGAGGCGGCGAACCCCGCTCCCACGAAAACACCGGAACCAGCTCTGAAGTTCTGCTCGGCAGCGACCGGGCCGGGCGCCGCAGACTGCCTCCGGAACCGTCCACCGCGGCGACGGCGGGATGGTTGATGGACAGAGACGGAGAGGAGCTCGTCCATCACAGCACGAGGAGGAAAAAAAAACAAAAATGGGTGAGTGTTGCCGAGTGAGAACCCTGCCCGCTGGGTTCTGTTCTGGTCGGGTCGTACTGTTAGGATTTGTGGTCGGAGCGAACCCAGAGTGCAGAACAGGGACTCAACTCGGCAGTTATACAAAAATAGGCTTTTAATGATAAATGAAAAGTACAAAATAAACAAGCTGACGGGGCAGCAAAACTTACATAAACAAGGAGGGAGGCACGGGGAACTCAGGAGACACGGGGAACTCGAGGAACCAGGAAGACAAGGAGAGACTCAGGAGACCCAAGGAAGCGTACCCAACTAAGGACGACCCGACAAAGGACAAGACAGAATAGGATGACTTAAATAC
>NW_023634196.1:0-1224 GCF_014905685.2 Nematolebias whitei | reverse complement strand
ACTCTTTACCTAAAACTGAAGTGAAACTGCGATCTAAGTTTCTCCAGGAGGGGGTAGTGTTTAGCTTTTTACCAGCAGGAGTCTATGACGACTTCCTGTGACGTTCGGTTGACATCCTGTTGTTAGCCGCTTAGCTTAAAGTTAGCTTCGGCTAAACTCGGTTAAAATCAACATTTCTGAACGAATTTAAGCGTAAACGTGGCGTAATTTCAACAAGCACGACTGTTATGCATGAACACGAGTTTTATGGGACATTTGCAGCTTTATTTAGTGATTTTAAGCACGGCAAAGCTCATTTCCGACATGGGGGAGTGACGTGACACGTCATTCATCCAGTCGTTAGCTGTTAGCTTAAAATTAGCATCGCTAGCGTTGTTTAAAAACATCATTTTATGACGAATTTTAAACTCTAACGTGGCAAAATTTCAGCGAGTATGCTTCGAAGCACTTAGCCAGCGTATCAAAATCACTTTAAAGGCGCTTTTCAGCTTTGAAAAGCAGATTTTATTTCCCTATGAAAACGAATTTCATTTCCGGGTGGCGTGATTGACACGTCCCTCATCCAATGAGAACGTTACACACGGTCTTTTTCAACCAATGACGCAGCGTTAAAGCAACCAGCATGCTAGATTTAGCCTGAAAATAGTTCGTCAGCTTTTCGTCTCTTAAACTGTCAAAATGCACTTTTTCTGTTAAAAATTGTAACGATTAACTCTTAACTGTGTTCTGAGACGGCGCTCAGCTTTTAAAACGTTTATCCATCTATTCAAAATACTCGTTCAAACTCAACAGAACCGGACCACAGTCCTGGTCTTTCAGCAGAACCTCCGTACTTTTAAACAGAATCAACGTTTCCCACAGCTCATAAGCTTAGCTACACATAGCAGTCGTACAAATTCAGCTTTCATAAAGACTCAATGACACAATTTCAGCTTTCAAAACATCACTAGCTGCAGTATTTCTGTGATCTTTCTGAGCATCACAGCCCAACACGCTGCGCTCTGCTATTTTTCTTCAAGCGCAGCTTCAGCTGCGTGTCGAGTGCAAACAATCTATTATTTTTCATGCCAACATGTAAAATCAATGTTTACACGAATTCACAGTCATTTATGAGCACGTAGACGGGCCACCAGTTGTAGTAGAAACGTACGTACGTGCCACCAGTTGTAGTATGACAATATATGAGATATATATGCATACAATATTCACGAGTTCCTCATCTTT
>NW_023634195.1:0-1224 GCF_014905685.2 Nematolebias whitei | reverse complement strand
GGACTTCTGGCATTTTGGCATTTCCTTCTCCCCAGTCTTCCTCCAGATTCTGGCACCTTGATTTCCGAATGACATGCAAAATTTGCTTTCATCCGAAAAAAGTATTTTGGACCACTGAGTCCAGTCCAGTGCTGCTTCTCTGTAGCCCAGGTCAGACGCTTCTGCCACTGTTTCTGGTTCAAAACTGGCTTGACCTGGGGAATGCGGCACCTGTAGCCCATTTCCTGCACACGCCTGTGCATGGTAGCTCTGGATGTTTCTACTCCAGACTCAGTCCACTGCTTCCGCAGGTCCCCCAAGGTCTGGAATCGGCCCTTCTCCACAATCCTCCTCAGGGTCTGGTCACCTCTTCTCGTTGTGCAGCGTTTTCTGCCACACTTTTCCCTTCCCACTGAGGTGCCTTGATACAGCACTCTGGGAACAGCCTATTCGTTCAGCAATTTCTTTCTGTGTCTTACCCTCTTGCTTGAGGGTGTTAATGATGGCCTTCTGGACAGCAGTCAGGTCGGCAGTCTTACCCATGATTGCGGTTTTGAGAAATGAACAAGGCTGGGAGTTTTTAAAAGCCTCAGGAATCTTTTGCAGGTGTTTAGAGTTACGTCGTTGATTCAGATGGTTAGGTTAATAGCTTGTTTAGAGAACCTTTTCATCCATCCATCCATTTTCTTTACTCGCTTATTCCATTTTGGGTCACGGGGGTCGCTTGTGCCCAAGTCCAGCAATCACTGTGCGAGGGGCGGGGTACACCCTGGACGGGTCCCATCACAGGGCCACATAGAGACAAACGAGACAAACAACCATTCACTCTCTCACTCACACCTAGGGACAGTTTAGAGTTACCAATCAGCCTAACATGCATGTTTTTGGACTGTGGGAGGAAACAGGAGTACCCGGAGAAAACCCACGCATGCACGGAGAGAACATGCAAACTCCACCCAGAAAGGCCCCTGGACCGGGGTTTGAACCAGGGTCCTGCTCGCTGAGAGGCAGCAGCTCTACCAGTTGCGCCACCGTGCTGCCCTCGAGAACCTTTTCATGATATGCTATTTTTTGGGACAGGCATTTTGGGTTTTCATGAGCTGTATGCCATAATCATCAGTATTAAAACAACGAAAGACCTGAAATATTTCAGTTGGTGTGCAATGAATCTGAAATATATGAAAGTTTCATTTTTATCATTACATTATGGAAAATAATGACCTTTATCACAATATGCTAATTTTT
>NW_023634194.1:0-1224 GCF_014905685.2 Nematolebias whitei | reverse complement strand
AATTTTTTTCTAAAACCGCTGGGGCCAATATGACACTGGATTCTTATTCGGGGTCCTCCCAGCACCCCACGCTTCTATTTTGGGGTCTCTACACCCAACGACCAGGGACTTGTGGGTAATTTTCCCCTGGTCCGACGAGGTGCTCGTTAACCCTCTAAACGAGGTCGTTCGTGCACCAAACTCACAGGCCCTGTTCTCCACCACCCCCTGACTGCGTTCTGTGAGTTTTGTGTCCCTCCTGAATTTTTTTCAGGACTTATGGGTAATCATCACGATTGGCTTCAGATGGCTTTTTAAGCCCCTAAACGTGCACTGACGTGCACTAGTTCAAAGCATGTTGTTTGTGGGCTCGAGACGAATCCGTCGGCGTTGACCTCGTCCTTCTACGTGCCTCGGAAGCCGAGATCTGACCTTAACGAGCTCGTCCTTTGATCCTGTTGGGGGCCGCTCATACGTGCGCAGCGAGTGTGTGTGTTAAACCTAAGGGTCAGTGTGTAAAACACTCTTTTGCGTTGCGTAGGAAGCATGCACGCAGACAAGGGAGGTCACGTTGGATTCGGACAAGCCAGGTCTTTACAACTGTACCGAGGTCCCCCTGATCTGGTCTTCTGACGCGAAGCTGCGAGCGGAAACGCACACGTCCATCCGTCCGTCCGAGCGGTCAAATATTATAAAAATTCATAACTTCCTTTAGGAATAAGCCAACCACTTAAAACTTGGTACCGATGTAAAGCAGGTACCCAGGAAGAGCTGTGCAAAATTTCGTGCTCGTACGTGCGCGCGTGCGCGCGTGAAATGGCCCGTAAACGTATGCACTTCGGTGCGTTTTGCGGGTCTCAACAAGCTCATACAGAGATGAGACAGGTGTCTCTGAATTGCCCTTGAGCAGACCTTTCCAATGGTGTCTGGCTCATCTTTGTACGACCTTCCTACGCGAAGCTGTTACACAAAACGTACTCGTCTTTTCTCTAAGAAAATGCCTCATGCAAATACTCGAAGCCTAAGTATAAAAAAACTTCATAACTTCCTTCAGGAATAAGCCAACCCCTTCAAACTTGGTACAGATGTAAAGCAAGTACCCAGAAAGAGCTGTGCAAAATTTCGTGCTCGTACGTGCGCGCGTGCGCGCGTGAAAATGCCCGTGATCCAATACACTTTGGGGCAAATTGCGGATCTCAGAAAGCTCGTACAAAGGGGAGCCAGACACCGTTGGAAAGGTCTGCT
>NW_023634193.1:0-1225 GCF_014905685.2 Nematolebias whitei | reverse complement strand
CTTCCTTGGTCTGCTACATTGGGGGTCGACGTTGTATAAACCTGATAGTATGTCCCAGCCAATGGACCCCCCAGGCAAGACTGAGGAAGTAAGGGCTCAGTTAGGGCCACAAGGAAACTTTGACAATCTCACTCTAACATTACAGCAGATTATTGCTCAACAGCAAACCACCCAAGACAACCTTCTGGAATTAGGAAGCATGGTGGCTTCACTACAGAAGGGGAGGACATCGCAGCTTCACTCCACCGAACCATTGGCTAAACCTGTTGGAGCTTCCCCCAGAGAACCAGACGTTCGACCTTCTGAGTTTTTTGAAGGTAATACACGAAAATGTGGGGGCTTTATTCTTCAGTGCGAACTTGCATTTAAAAGAGCCCCAGTTACCTACCACTCAGATTTTTCACGTATTACTTACATCATTAGCGCTCTGAAGAGCGAGGCACTACAATGGGCGCAAGCCTACCTCCGCCGACGCTCCGTCGAAAACTTGACGTATTCCATTTTCTTAAAGGACTTTCTCCAGGTGTTCGATCACCCTCTCCAACAGGAGGAAGCTGCCCAGAAACTATTTTCCTTACGTCAAGGGAAAGAGACGGTGGCGAAATTCTCAATACACTTCCGCATCCTCGCCGAAGAGTCCGGATGGGATGAGAGGGCGCTCTGCAGTGCGTTCATAAGGGCTCTTGACCGCCGGATTAAGGACAAGATGATTGCTGGTGAGATCCCTTCCCTCTTAAACGACGTTATTTCCCTAGCTATTCGCATCGATAACCGGGTTCGGGAGAGCTTGCTCGAAGCGGACTTCAACTCCCATGAGCCTTTCGCTTCCAGAAGCCCCGCCTTCACTACTCCCGAACTGGTTTCCGAAGAGGAGCCGATGCAGATCGGAAAGACCCGACTCTCTCAGGAGGAGCGACAGCGACGTCATGAGGCAAAAGCATGTATGTACTGTGGGGGACAAGGTCACACAATTAAGAGATGCAGGTTACGGGTAAAAGCCAACGCCTGCCAGTAAGTAAGGAGATACTGGTGGGCAATACTTCTTTTACTCCTAAAAACTTTACACTACCTGTTATTCTCTGTTTAACCTCTGAAAATCACCCTGTGCAGGCACTAGTCGACTCGGGCGCTGAACAGAGCCTTATCAGCAGGGACCTCGTGGAGGAATTACAGATTCCCACAACAAGGTTGGATCCACCCATATCTGTCACCGCTATCACTGGAA
>NW_023634192.1:0-1225 GCF_014905685.2 Nematolebias whitei | reverse complement strand
TGTTGGATTTCATATTTTTATACCTTTTTATATTTCCTATCAAGCATTCAAATGTCATGTTATACAAAGTGTGTGTGTGTCTTTCTTCCAGGGTTGAACTATAATTATAGAAAATGTTTACTAATTCTAACTGGTTTACCTTTACATATAATCTTATATTAGCTAATGATAATTTTACAAGTTCACATTTGATATATTACAAGCAATCAAATCATGCCAGATAGCAGGTAAGATTTGCTCTGAGCACAGGGTAACATAAATAAAGCTAGAACACATTTCTTTAATTTAGACTTAATATAGTTTGACTAAATAAAATCCCTCAGGTTCTCTCTTAATAATAACAATTAACATTTAATCGTTTAATAATTGTTTTATACAGGGTCGGTTTAGATGAGAGGACACAGGTTTGATCTTCACAGTAAGCTAAAACAGAATGTTACTAGATGTGGGGACAGGGTGACTTCATAAGCCAGAGAGATCAATAAAAAACACACAGACATGAGTTAGTTAATAATTAATAGTTATTAATTATTCCTAGAAAGAAACTTAACTTTAGAACAGAATCATTTGGTATCACTAAGGTATAATCAAGTTAACTGAAACAGAGCTAAAACAAAGAATCGATTTCAGTGTGCCATAAACTTATCAGTGGAATTTAGAAACTAACGTCCTTCAAGGGGCGGGGTAGACCAGTAACCATGGCAACCTTTTCGGCTAAACCAATCAGAGGCAGAGCCTGCTCAAAACTGTGATAAAGATCCAGGGACAGACTGCAGAATTTAGCATTTGTTGGGGAACTCATCTGATCAGGTCGGTTTTTGGTAAATGCTCCTGTATGCATACATGTAATTTGATTTTATGAACTCTGAATACTTGTAATTTGTTGTCCAATAAATCTTTTGAACTAAGGTGGCCCGTATCAGCTGTTTTGAACACCATTAGTGGCCAAAAGCCACGACAATACAGAGTCCTGATGACTGCAAACTTGTGCTCTAAAGGGTGATGGGAGTCAAACTGCAAATACTGGTCTGTGTGGGTGGGTTTGCGGTACACCTCAGTTTGCAAATATCCTTTATCAGAGACTGAGACCTCACAGTCCAAGAAAGCCAACTTGCCATTTTTTTCATCTTCTCATGTGAAGATGTATTTATCCACAGAGTTGATGTGGCCAGTACAACACAACACATTCAGTGTAGGACAACACTCCAGTAGTCAATTACATGTC
>NW_023634191.1:678-1225 GCF_014905685.2 Nematolebias whitei | reverse complement strand
AGTCAGAGTCAGAGTCAGAGTTTCTTTATTGTCATTCGCACCTCATGTGGTACATGTGGTGGAGCGAAATTATGTACACAAGGTCCCAGTTACATCCAACAATAAAATGTATAAGAAAAACAGTAATAACATCTAAGATATGAACTAAGAAAAACATCAACTAAATATACACTAAGCACTCATAACATAAAACATTGAACATCAGCACAAACATGAACATGAGTCTGTGAGCAGATGTGCACGCATGAACACATCAACATTGAAACAGATCAGCAGCAACATGAAACAGATCAGCAGCAACATGATATGGTTTTTCACAGTGATTATTCTAGTTAGAGATTCATGAGTCTAACAGCCTCAGGGTAGAAGCTGTTCCTCAGTCTAGTGGTTCTACACTTAATGCTCCTTAACCTCCTTCCTGAGGGGAGTGGGGCAAAAAGTGTGTGTGCTGGGTGGGTGGGGTCCTTCATGATGCAGGTGGCCCTCTTCCTGCATCTGGAGGTGTAGATGTCTGTGATGGTGGGGAGACTGATTCCAACAGATTTCT
>NW_023634191.1:0-578 GCF_014905685.2 Nematolebias whitei | reverse complement strand
AACAACAAAAAAGGTTGAATCATGTCATCTGGACTTCGTTTTTTTTTGTTAAAAAGAAACGTTTCGCCCCTCATCCAAGAGGCTTCGTCAGTCTGAGGCCTAGCCATCTGGTACTACCCAGAAGCCACCCTGACTCTTGTGTTTCAAGCCTGCCTCAGATACCCCTGAAGTCTGGCCTTTTCACTAATGGTTTCAAAATGTTTTTTTTGTTGTTATATACCTGGATGACTGAGAAAACAAACTTTGTGTTTCATGAGTCTAACAGCCTCAGGGTAGAAGCTGTTCCTCAGTCTAGTGGTTCTACACTTAATGCTCCTTAACCTCCTTCCTGAGGGGAGTGGGGCAAAAAGTGTGTGTGCTGGGTGAGTGTGGTCCTTCATGATGCAGGTGGCCCTCTTCCTGCATCTGGAGGTGTAGATGTCTGTGATGGTGGGGAGGCTGATTCCAACAGATTTCTGTGCAGCCTTCACCACTCTCTGCAAAGCTTTTCTTTCTGCAGCTGTGCAGCCTCCATGCCACACATTGATGCTCGAGCACAGGATGCTCTCCACTGCACACCTGTAGAAGGAGGTGAGGAC
>NW_023634190.1:0-1225 GCF_014905685.2 Nematolebias whitei | reverse complement strand
TGCAGTTGATAAAATAATGTGCTTGATGGGTGACTGTAATGCTTTCTGGTGATGATTCTTACAGCTCTTTTCTGTAAAATAAAAATAGGCTTTGTAAATGTTTTACATGCTTTCCCCCAAACATCAATGCAATAGATTAAATGTGGAACAATGATTGAGTTATACAACATGTACAGAGCTTTATCATTTAATAATTCCCTGACTTTGTATAGTACTGCAATAGATTTAGATATTTTTGTTCTTACAGAATTGATGTGATTTTTCCATGTTAGCTGTTCATCAATGATTACACCCAAAAATTTCATCTCATTAACTCTACAAATCTCAACACCCTCAATTTTAAATAGATCGTCAACAGTTCTCTTTTTGTTACTAAATATCATGCATTTAATCATGTATATAAATAAAGGTTGAATGAATGAATGAAACATAACAAGCCAACGAGTCCAACAAACAAGTTACCATCCTCAGTGTCACTTCTGAACAACTCCGCCAACTCCGGAGGAAGATGGGGAGGCGGGTTAGCAGAAGAAGAGCAACATATAGTTGTCAAAAGCCTAGAGGGCCCTCTTGTGGCTGCAAATGACAATGTTTACCCTTTGGTTCATGTCAGTATGAATGAACATTTAACGCATCTGTCAAAAATTGCATCATGAATAGGGAAAAAAACTTATATAAATTGCTTCGGACTACACATTTCAGGACTTTACAAACTATGAAAAAAAAGAATGACTTAAATCCCAAAAAAGACAGTATATTAGCCGCGCCTGTGTATAAGTCGCGGGTGTTCACGTTGTAACATGGCAGCGCACAGCTAGTGAGAGAGATGTCCAGCTCTTGATGTAGATCAAGAATCAACCACCAGATTATGTTTTATAGACTTTATCTTCCTGCTCAACCCCACGGGTCGTCATGACAACTACCTCCCTCACTCAGGGATACTCTACTGAATAGTTTGTGTTCATCATGTGTTAGTTTGTGTTCTTCATGTGTTAGTTTGTGTTCATCATGTGTTAGTTTGTGTTCATTGTGTGTTAGTTTGTGTTCATCATGTGTTAGTTTGGGTTCATCATGTGTTAGTTTGTGTACATCATGTGTTAGTTTGTGTTCATCATGTGTTAGTTTGTGTTCATCATGTGTTAGTTTGTGTTCATCATGTGTTAGTTTGTGTTCGTCATGTGTTAGTTTGTGTTCGTCATGTGTTAGTTTGTGTTCGTCGTGTGTT
>NW_023634189.1:0-1225 GCF_014905685.2 Nematolebias whitei | reverse complement strand
CACTTCGCAGTTGAAGATCGACTTTTTACCTTTCTGAGGATATTTCAGTTCTGGCGTAAAGTTCCACTTCAAGCCACCTTTCAGCGTCTCCGTAAGAATAGCAAAGACCACAGGAGTCGTGAGATCATCACAGAACAGACTTGTTCATTGTTCAGAGCGTTCGTCGAGTAGCCACAGCGAGACGTCGTGGCATCGACGGACTCTGGTCATTCCATTAGAAACTTCTCTGGAACTCTGGTTCCCTCTGGAACGTTGTTCAGCTTGGAACTCTTTGTTCTGCGTAGTTCCCGTTGTTCTGCTGAAACTAGGAAGTGTTGACCCTTTTAAAGAGGTCACTTCCGGTTCATTTGGGAAGTCCTGATTGGCTGAAAGAGCCAACAGGGGTGTGGTCTTAGTGACGTAAGAGGGTCATTAAAAGTCAAGGAGAAAGCGTAGATGTTTAAGAACAGATAGAAAAATGTTTTGAAGAACAGAGACTTTTTGGTGCCAGTCCTCTTCTATCTATCTGAAAAAGTTAAACATGACATTCCGTTCCAATAAACATGTTTTTGACCGAAACTTGACTTCTGACCCACATCACGACTTGCTCATTTCAGACAGAAGATCAAAAAATGCATAATTACTCTTGTAACAGACATTAACTTGATTTCTACTTTGAATGAGGATTAAAAATCATTAATACTGTTTCACAGTTGATTTAAAATGAGTAGTTCACTTCAACATTTAAAATGGTTTGAACTAAACACACTTGATTATCAAGACATTTGTAAAATAGTAATGATAATATGAAAGAGAGTGTTCTTTCAATTGATCAGTGCAGGATACAATTAGAAAGTCTCTGGATGAACTTAATTTTGTGTTTCTGGACTCAAATCAATGAAATAACAGTTCTTGTCCCAGGAAGGCCCTTAGGGCCAGATTTTGACCTGAGGCTTAGTTCACTACATATGTAAATGAATGTATATTCATGTGTATGTATGTATGTATGTATATAGGTGATATAGGAATGATTATTTTGATGCTTTTATGTCAATTTATACTTATTTTACACTCATTTACATGTAGTTTGAAAACACACTTATACAACGTGTTATTCACATATTAGGGATTGTATGCCTGTTCAAACATATACTTTGTGTGTGTGTTACTTATAATATTTAGACACTGATGGTTTGCAGAGGGACGGAGGGGTGCTCTTTAGGAATGCTTTAATAAGCATTAGGAG
>NW_023634188.1:0-1225 GCF_014905685.2 Nematolebias whitei | reverse complement strand
GGGCAAGGTTGTGGATAGCTTTGAAAGTGAGAAGAAGAATTTTGAAGACGATGCGTGATTTAACCGGGAGCCAGTGGAGCTGCTGCAGGACTGGAGTGATGTGGTTATAGGAGGAGGTTTGAGTTATGACACGGGCAGCTGAGTTCTGGAGCAATTGTAGCTTCTGGAGAGATTTGTTGGGGAGGCCATAAAGAAGGGAGTTGCAGTAGTCAATCCGAGAAGTCACAAGACTGTGAACAAGGATGGCTGTGGAGCGGAGTGTGAGAGAAGGGCGGAGATGGTTAATATTTCGGAGATGGAAATAGGCAGACCGAGTGACGTTGTTGATGTGTGAAGTGAAGGAGAGAGTGGTGTAGAGGATGACACCAAGACTCTTGACCTGAGGCGAGGGGGATAGCAGAGAGTTGTTAAGGGGGATGAGAAGATTTTCTGATTTTGAAAGAGAGATTTTGGTACCGACAAGAATGATTTCTGTTTTGTTACTGTTTAGTTGTAGGAAGTTATTAGAAAACCAGTGATTTAGCTCATTGAGACAGTCGGTGAGGATGGGGGGGGGGTGGGTGGGTGGAGTTTGGTTTTGTTGACAGGTAGAGCTGTGTGTCATCAGCATAACAGTGAAAATGGACACCAAATTTACGTAAGATGTGACCTAGAGGAAGGAGGTAAATGATGAAGATGAGGGGTCCGAGGACAGAGCCTTGGAGGACACCCGTGGAGACGGGGGAAGACTGGGAACGAAAGGATATAAGCTGAATGAATTGAGTGCGGTCAAAGAGATATGATTTGAACCAGTCTAACGGAGTACCTGAGATGCCAATGGAGGTTAGTTTGTTGAGGAGGATAGAATGACAGATTGTGTCGAAGGTAGAACTTAGATCCAGTAAAATGAGGATAGACAGAAGAGCAGAGTCAGCAGCAAGAAGAAGGTCATTAGTTATTTTTATTAGAGCTGTTTCGGTGCTATGGTGGGGGCGAAAACCAGATTGAAACTCTTCTTAAAAGTTATTGTTGGATAGGTGAGAGTGAAGTTGACTAGCAACGGCTTTTTCAAGAACTTTGGAAATAAAGGGCAGATTAGAGATCGGACGAAGATTACTGAAGTTGGTAAAGTCAAGACCTGGTTTCTTGATGATGGGATGATGGCAGCAGATTTGAAAGCTGTGGGAACAATGCCAGAGGTTAGGGAGGAGTGGATGATGTTAGTGATGATGGGGAGCAGAGACGG
>NW_023634187.1:0-1225 GCF_014905685.2 Nematolebias whitei | reverse complement strand
CTGTAAGGACGGTACTTTTCTGTGGCCCGGTTTGTGTCTGTTTCCCTCGTGCTTCCTCGTTAGTTTCCATTGTTGCCACCTGCGTCTCGTCTCAGCTGTTGTCATCATGTCTTGTCTCCTCCCAGTATTTAAGCTGCCCTATTCTGTCTTGTCCTTGGTCGGGTCGTCTTCGTTGGTTCTCTCCCTTGGGTCTCCTGAGTCTTGTCCTGAGTTTTGTCCTGAGTCTGTCCTGAGTCTTCCTGGTCCCTCGAGCTCCCCGTGTCTCTCTTGTCGCCTGAGTTCCCCGTGCTTGTTCATGTAAGTTTTGCTGCCCCGTCAGCTTGTTTATTTTGTACTTTTATTTATCATTAAAACATATTTTTTGTATATCTGCCGAGTTGAGTCCCTGTTCTGCACTCTGGGTTCGCTGCTAACCGCAAACTACGACAGTTTCAACACATAATGATTGATTTTATTGAACTAACACCAGTTCAAAACAAAAAATATTGCCTAGTAATAACAGATATGTATTTTAAGTAGATTGAAGCTTTTCCTACAAAAAATGCAACAGCACGCACAGTGGCAGAAATCCTGCTACAGGAAGTAGTGTCAAGATGGGGCGTCCCACAGAAAATTTCTAGTGACAACGGCCCACACTTTGCTAATCAAATACTTGAAGAAGTGTCCACTATGCTTCATTTTGATCTGACCAAACACTGCACGTATCACCCACATAGTGGAGGTGCAGTTGAAAGAGAGAATGGGACATTAAAAAACAAACTGACAAAAATCTGTGATGAGACAAAACTCAACTGGGTTACATGCTTACACATTGCATAGATGTATATGCGCATGCGTAAAAGAACTAAGTGTAATCTTAGTCCTTTTGAAATCTTGTTCGCAGCACCACCAAATCTGGGAACAGGACCCACAACAAATCCAATTAATGACCTGAAACAGTGTGATCATAACATGCTTGACTACTGCATTGAATTGACTAACCATTTAAAATCCCTCAGGTCTCAGGTCCAAGGAGGGCTTCCCAGCCCAGCCCAGAAACAACTGCATAATGTAACCCCTGGAGATTTTGTTATGATTAAATCTTTCAGGAGAAAAAGGTGGAACTCCCCCAGGTGGACAGGTCCATTCCAGGTGCTTTTGACGACCCACACTGCTGTTAAGGTGGCTGAGTGAGCCACTTGGATCCACGTCTCTCACTGCAAGCTGTTTAAAGGAACCCCCCCCC
>NW_023634186.1:0-1225 GCF_014905685.2 Nematolebias whitei | reverse complement strand
ATATATATATTCTCCAGGCTTTGTGCAAACATAAATAAACATAATGTGAGAAAGTAATATAAAATGCAAATTAATAACAAGCGGAAACAATACCTCATGCAAACATTTGCTTGAATAGCTTGATGGACTCATCAGGTGCACTCAGCTGCACAGAGATCAGTTGTGTAAACCTATACAGATGATATAGGGACACCATGACCTGATGACTCTCTGACTCATAACGCCAAGAATACCACCAGAGTCCCAAATGTCACCCACAAGCTAAATGTGGTTCCTCTCGGTTGGTGAAAGTCGGGGGTTTGCCGTGATTCCTGCTGCTTCTTGAGGATTTGTGTGATATGACAACTGCACGGCTTCACAGCTGGCTCCGACACAATCTGCTGCAGCTCCAGAACCGCGTGCAAGAAGCTGCACGTGTCACACGGTCTTGGCATTGTTGTGTACTAAAACAGGCTCTTGTCTGCTCAGTCACAAGACAATCAACTGTTACCAGTAAGCTGCATGTAGGGCAGTGTCAGCATCAAAGCAACAACCACTACGGCATCTGAAATATGTGGAGGTCACATGGTGGGATCGTATAAAAGATGCTTTAAATAGTCAAAATATAGTTTAAAATGTTTTAAGTCAGGGGTTCTCAAACTTTTTGGGTACAAGGGAAAAAAGTTTCAGGGACCCCCTCATAACCCTCATGTTTATTAAATATATTTATTCAATTTGTCTCTTTAATGCAATGGAAATATTTGCGTAACATAAATACTTAAGACCTGTTCTTTAATAGTGTTAATACAATTGTTGTACTTTTAAACATGGAGTATTTTTCATTCAAGACACACAACAACATTTTTTATTTCAACTTCCAAAAATTACAGTTTTGAGAAAATTAACAGCATCAAAAACTACTTTAAAACTTTACCTATTCACATGATGAACATAATAAATGTATTGACACGTCTTCAATTTTTACAGAAAACTCTTTACATAAAACTAAACAAAATCATGAAAGCAGTAGTCAGACCAAGTAACAGGGCTTAGTTTGTAAACCGATCGATGCTGGAGCGAAAATAGCGGGTGGGCCAGGGGGTTGGGGGTCCTCCCCCAGAACATTTTGAATAAAGTAAATGGGATTTCCTGCATTTTGGCGTATTTTAACAGGTTTTAAAACATCTACGCGCTTGTAAATATATATATATATATATATATATATATATATATATATATATATATA
>NW_023634185.1:0-1225 GCF_014905685.2 Nematolebias whitei | reverse complement strand
TTTTTCATGCCAACATGATCTCAATTGTTACACGAATATACAGTCCATTTATGAACCCGTAACGGGCCACCAGATGTAGTATGAACATATGCATGATATATATTCATAAATTAAACGGATTCTTTCATTTTTCTGGACTGTATATAATGTGCATTGAATTTAGAAATGTAACGTGAGACGTTAATTATCTTTGACTCACCAACGACAGTGGGTCATTTATTAACAGAATCAAAGTTTAACACATCACACATTTACATTAATTGGCAAAATATGGAAAATAACAACATGGCTAATTTAAGCAAGTTTTACAGGAAGTAAACAATACGGCGATTGTTTTCTAGCTAGCAGCAGTACAACAGACATTAACCACGCGGCAGTGGTTGAAAAACTTTGCTTCAGACATTTCTAAAAATATCTGGATTAATTTCTACTTGATAGAAGAATTTTAAAGATGGAAAGATGAAGTTTAGAGGGAGAAAAAGATGGATGAGGGAGAATGTTTGTGTCAGCATCAGAACGGCACTCTCCAGGTTTTCCCCAGCTTCTTCCCCGGTACACTTAGGTGATAGAAATCTCTTTTACCTGGAGATGTCTCCCTGATACGAAATTCCATTTAACGCACCCTTTCAGCGTCTCCGTAGGAACAGCTGTGAATCGTCCGAAGTAGTGACGGTACTTGTTCGACACAAATTCACCTCACGAGTGGACTTCACAGGAGTGGAGTCCGTCAGAGTTCCACTCAGAGGTGGAAGATATCATAATCCCCAATACTCGAAAGAGCTTTGAATCATGGCTGGACTTCTGTTCTCCCAAACGACTGGAGCTCAACTCCCAACTCGAATGCAAACTCCACTGGGTTGAACTAGGAAGTACCAACCTTTAAAGAGCTCTATTTCCGGTTCACTTGGGAGTTTCCTGATTGGTCGTTTCGACCAGACAGGGGTGTGTTTTTGTGACGTAAGAGGTCACTAGGAGTTAGAAAAACAGCAAGAATGTTATGGAACAGATTGAAAATGTTTTTCAGACAGACGAGAGGAATATTTAGACGAGTTGGCGGAAAACAGGTGCCAGCTTCTCTATTTACGTCTGAGAGGATTTAAAAACATGACAGCTCGTTCCAGCAACTTGTTTGCGTTTGACTCCAACCTTGGACCAACTTACACTGCTCATTCAAAGACAGAAAATCAGAAAATGCATAATCACTCTGTAACAGACCTTAACATGA
>NW_023634184.1:0-1226 GCF_014905685.2 Nematolebias whitei | reverse complement strand
TTTTTTTTTAACCCGTCCAGATGACGTTACTTAGCTTTTTTAGATTTTTCTACCTGAATTATTGAGCATGCATCAGGATTCTCTTCCATCGTTTTCCTCTGTCTTACAGAGTAATACATCAGAGGGCAGTGACTTCGATCATCTAGTTGATTATTTTACAACTACTTTGAAAACTTTACTCAATAAAGCTGCTCTGCTGAAAAATAAAGTAATCAATCAGAGGAGACTAGCTCCTTGGTCCAATTCTGTTACGTACTTTAAAACAGACATCTAGAAAGCTAGAAAGAAAGTGGTGTTCCACTAATGTTGAAGAATTTTACTTATCCTGGAGAGATAGCCTGCTTACGTACAAAAGAGCGTTCCGTAAAGCTAGAACTTTATTATTCATTTCTAATTGTTGAGAATAAAAATAAACCCAGGTTCCTTTTCAACACCATAGCTAGTCTAATGAAAAATCTTATCTCTGTTGATTAATATATCCCTACAATCCCTACAACTATAAGCAGTGATGACTTCATGAGATTTTTTATAGTCAAGTCAAATTTATTTATATAACGCATTTAAAACAGTAACTGTTACCAAAGTGCTTAACAAAAAGATCACAGCATCAAATAAAAAATAACAAGATATAATTACAGCATCAGGAATAATCCAGTTTATTTCTAAAGCACCAAATCACAACTAAGTTGTCTCAGGACTTTACAGGAACATTCACATAAAAGCCAGTTAGTAAAGTTCTCTATCTAAGGAATCCAGGAGACAAGATGAATCTTGGCTTTGATGCAGTCTCCCATCCATTTTTATGTTTTTATGAATAAAAACATAAAAAACATGAAACATAAGAAGAAACAATGAAATACTAAATCAGATCACACTGTGTTAATTCAATTCAAATTCAATTCAATTCAAAAATACTTTATTAATCCCAGAGGGACATTAAATGTTGTTGTAGCTCATTTTCCTTGTTTCATAAAAGAGTTGTTCTAGATGTTGATGGTTGTGGGCGGGAAGGATCTCTTGTGATGGTCCGTCTTATAGCAGATCTGAAGAAACTGGCCACAGATGTTGATCCGTTTACTTGCACTTGGTTGGCCTCCTGGGCTTCAGGATCAATTGAATGTTGGGCAGAACTCCTCCCACAGCAATGGCCACTCCTCCCAGCAGTCTGTCGAGCTCCTCGTCGCTGCGGACAGCCAACTGTAGGTGCTGAGGGATGATCCTGTCCT
>NW_023634183.1:0-1226 GCF_014905685.2 Nematolebias whitei | reverse complement strand
CATCAAAGCCCCGCCCCCTCAGAACAGGAAGTGACTTTTTTTGCTTGGAATGCTCCCTCCCTGACACTCTTGACCCAATCAGGATGATCCTGTGTTAGAAGGCAGATAACAAGTTGGTCTGACTTGCTTTGAAGCGCAAAGCGTTTCCCCTGGAGGATGTGGGCGTGGCGGCGTGGCGAAGTCAGAAGTGACGCCGTTACAATACGTTTGGCTCTGAATTCCACAGATTTGATCCGAGGTTCATGAAAATCACTATGATCGATCATTGCCCGCCCCTTGAACAGGAAACCATGATGATTGCGCAATAGCCTCTCTAGCGCCCCCTAGAATATTTTAAAACCTCAGCCCCGAGCCATTTTTCGACCGATAAATCTGAAACTCGGTGAACATGTGTATCTTCTCAGGACCTATGAAAAAGTCTCTTGGCGCTCCGGTCCAAAACCAACAGGAAGTCGGCCATTTTGGGTCAAATGTTAATTTTTGGGCGTTTTTAACGGCGAATTTTAACGAACTCCTCGTAGGGATTTTGAAGGATTGACTTAAAACTTGGTTATTAGGCCCTTAAGACATTGGAGAGTAAAAGTTATCAAAAGCTTTCGGTTTCGTTTTGTTAAAGGGGCGTGGCCAGGCCTCAAAGTTGAGCTTCACGCCATAAATTTCCAAACGTTATAACTTTCAACTTGAATGACAGATTTGCACCAAATTTGGCATGAGTCATCCCTCTCCCATGCCCGACAATACCCTGAGGTCATATTGTGACGTCATCAAAGCCCCGCCCTCTCAGAACAGGAAGTGACTTTTTTGGCTTGGAATGGTCCTTCTTTGACACCCTTGACATAATCAGGATGATCCTGTGTTAGAAGACAGATAAGATGGTCTGACTTGATTTAAACAAAAAAACAGTTATAGCTGGAGAATGTGGGCGTGGCGCCACGGCGAATTAAAAAGTGACGCCGTTACAATACGTTTGGCTCTAAATTGCACAGATTTGAACCCAGATGAACCAAAATCACTATGATTGATCATTATCCACCTCTGAACAGGTTTCCATGATAAGTGGCCAAGAGCCTCCACAGCGCCACCTACATTCTTCTTACAGTTATATCTCAGTGATACAACATCCGATCTGAACCAGATTTTTGGTGCGTCATTACTGAGAACTGATGGACATTTTAGTTGTGTTGTTTAATATTTGACTCAAGGGCGCCCCCTACATTATTCAAACT
>NW_023634182.1:0-1226 GCF_014905685.2 Nematolebias whitei | reverse complement strand
ATTGTTAGCATGATTAACTCTGTCACTTACAATGTTTCCAAATATCTGGCGTCTGTACTCATCCCTTTAGTTGGCAGCTCAGAACACCACATACAGAACACCATGGACTTTGTGGATAAGGTGAGGGATGTCATCATGGAGACTGATGAAACAATGGTCTCTTTTGATGTCACATCACTCTTTACGTGCATTCCTGTTGATGATGCAGTAGAGGTGGTCAGTTTAAGATTAAAATCAGACACCACTCTGAGCAGCAGGACCACGCTTTCCACAGAACAACTGTGTCAACTCTTGAAACTGTGCCTGCAGTCAACCTACTTCACATATGGGGAGCAATATTATAGGCAGAAACATGGGTGTGCTATGGGGTCTCCAGTTTCTCCTATTGTTGCCAACCTGTACATGGAGGAGGTAGAAAAGAGAGCCTTGACGTCCTTTTCAGGGACACCACCAAGTCATTGGTTCAGGTATGTTGACGACACCTGGGTTAAAATTAAATCTCAGGAAGTCCAACATTTTACTGACCACATCAACTCTGTGGATAAATACATCAAGTTCACACGAGAAGATGTAAAAAATGGCAAGTTGGCTTTCTTGGACTGTGAGGTCTCAGTCTCTGATAGAGGACATTTGCAAACCGAGGTGTACCGCAAACCCACCCACACAGACCAGTATTTGCAGTTTGACTCCCATCACCCTTTGGAGCACAAGTTAGGAGTCATCAGGACTCTGTACCACAGAGCAGACAGCATCCCCACTAGCTCAGGGGCCAGGCAGAAGGAGAAATCCCACACAAAACAGGCTCTAGAGCAATGTGGATATCCTAACTGGGCCTTCCTGAAAGCAGAGAAGAAACCCAAACAGGACTCCAGTCTGCCATCAGGTGAAAAGGAGGAACCCAGACCCAGACCAGTGGTCATTCCGTATGTTGAGGGGGTATCAGAGAAACTGAGACGTTTATTTTCTAAACATAACGTCCCAGTGGCTTTTAAACCCCAAAATACATTACGGCAAAGACTGGTTCATCCCAAAGATCCAGTCCCCCGGCACAGACAGAGTAATGTTGTGTATGCTGTTCAGTGTCAGGAGGGCTGTGATCAGTCTTACATCGGGGAAACTAAACAGCCACTGGCCAAAAGGATGGCCCAGCACAGAAGATCAACATCATCAGGCCAGGATTCTGCGGTCTACACTCATCTCCAGGCCAGCGGTCACTCTTTCAAGGA
>NW_023634181.1:359-1226 GCF_014905685.2 Nematolebias whitei | reverse complement strand
TGTTGAGTAAAGTTTGGCAGCAGATAAATGACGACTTCTGTTTTATTCTGTGAATTCACACTTTAGTGATTCACTTTTTCTTCCGTACGTTTTTCAGCATCTAACCACTCCCACAGTTTTTGTGCTATTTCAACAAATCATACATCAAAACATTCAGCTGTTTCAGGACATGTCTGCTATGACTTTTGGTATTGGTGCAACTTTAGCTTTTTGAGACATTTAGCCTTTTCTGGCACATTTGCTCTCATTGAAAATGAATGGAGCTCATTTTACATCCTTCATAACTTTTGATTTGTTTATAACCTGGTACTACTACTTTCACATTTAGACCTGGTTATGGTTCTTTCAGATTCCTTGCACAAAATTTTAAACAAAATTCAGCTAGTTCAGCTCATTTCAGCTGTTTTTTCAGCTGTTTTGTGGTCCTTTCAGCTTCATTCTACTAACATGAACATTTTTGTGCTTCTTCAAACCTATTTATGCTAATTTATGCTTGTTCTGCTCCTTTCAACTTATTTCTGGATGTTTCAGCTATTTCTGCTATTTCAGCTAGCATTTAGCTGTTTTCATGCTAATTTCATCTTTATCAGCTAATTCCACATTTTTTGAAATCATTTAAACTTTTGTCAGCCTAATTCAGCAAAAACATGTTCCTCCGATATCCTACTAGTAATTGAAGCTTCTTTCTGCTTGTTTTAGCTACTATTTAGCTGTTTGTAGCAAATTACAGCTTTTCACAGAAAATTTCAACTATATTGAGCTAATTTCTGTCTGTTTCAGCCTTAGTGGGCGCACTTAAGCTTCCTCCACATCCTTTTGGAAATTAAATCTTATTTCTGCATTTCTTTAGCTACTATTCAGCTGTTT
>NW_023634181.1:0-259 GCF_014905685.2 Nematolebias whitei | reverse complement strand
AGCTATTCAGATGAAACTTGACATATTGGTGGATAATAACGATCCCTAATAGACTTTGAATGAAAATTAAAAAAGAATCAGCTAGTTCAGCTTATTTCAGCTGTTTTTTAAGCTGTTTTGCTCTCTTTTCAGCTTTATTCAGCTTACTTCAACATTTTTGTACTACTTCTAACTTATTTCTGCTAATTTCAGCTTGTTATGCTCCTTTCAGCTAATTTTTGGAAGATTCAGATATTTCTGCTTTTCAGCTAATATTTAG
>NW_023634180.1:781-1226 GCF_014905685.2 Nematolebias whitei | reverse complement strand
CGAAGAGGCCTTGGGAGCCGCGTCTGGCGGCGAAGAGGCCTTGGGAGCCGCGTCTGGCGGCGAAGAGGCCTTGGGAGCCGCGTCTGGCGGAGAAGAGGCCTTGGGAGCCGCGTCTGGTGGCGAAGAGGCCTTGGGAGCCGCGTCTGGCGGCGAAGAGGCCCCGGAGACCGCGTCTGGCGGCGAAGGGGGCTTGGAGTCCACAGCTGGCGGTGAAGAGACCCCGGAGGTCGCGTCTAGCGGCGAGGAGAGTGTAGAGGCCAAATCTGGCAGCGTAGAGGACTTGGGGCTCTGGAGAACTGCAGCGTGCGATGACCATGGAGGCGACCCCTCTGGAGATGCGGAGAGCGCCGACCCCTCTGGAGATGCTGAGAGAGCCGACCCCTCTGGAGATGCTAAGAGAGCCGACCCCTCTGGAGACTTGGAGAGCGTCGACCCCTCTGGAGAC
>NW_023634180.1:0-681 GCF_014905685.2 Nematolebias whitei | reverse complement strand
CAAGTCTCCAGAGGCGTCGACCCCTCTGGAGACTTGGAGAGCGTCGACCCCTCTGGAGACTTGGAGAGAGCCGCAGATGACGTGGGAACCTGGAGAACTGCAGCGTGCGACATTGAGGGCTGGGGAGCTGCAGCTTGCATCATGGAGTCCAGGGGAGCTGCAGCGGACGACGAGGGGACCTGAGAGTTGGCAGCAGGCGACGAGGGGACCTGAGAGTTGGCTGCAGGTGACGAGGGGACCTGAGAGTTGGCTGCAGGTGACGAGGGGACCTGAGAGTTGGCTGCAGGTGACGAGGGGACCTTGGAGTTGGCTGCAGGCGACAAGGGGACCTTGGAATTGGCTGCAGGCGACGAGGGGACCTGAGAGTTGGCTGCTGCTGACGACGGAGAGGCCTGGGGAGTTGCTGCTGCTGACGACGGAGAAACCTGGAGCTCTGCAGCAGACGACGGAGAGACCTGGAGCTCTGTAGCAGACGATGGAGAGACCTGGAGCTCTGCAGCAGACGACGGAGAGACCTGTGGCTCTGCAGCAGACGACGAAGAGGCCTGGAGCTCTGCAGCAGACGACGAAGAGGCCTGGAGCTCTGCAGCAGACGACGAAGAGGCCTGTGGCTCTGCAGCAGATGACGGAGAGACCTGGAGCTCTGCAGCAGACGACGAAGAGGCCTGTGGCTCTGCAGCA
>NW_023634179.1:0-1226 GCF_014905685.2 Nematolebias whitei | reverse complement strand
GTAGACTTTTCGGTTGTTTCCTTAATTCCAAATATGTATGTTTTTTTTAATGACTATAGCCAATGAGTGGCTATACCCCTGTTGATTACTCCCAACCTCCACATCCATTAAATGTTGAAGGAGAAAACTTTGACCAGGACAGAACTACTAAAGTATGTGCAAAAGACCTGCTTTTTACATAAATTAACATTGCAAAATTATTTTTCATTTGAGAATATTAATGAAATAGTGGCCTTTTAATGTTTGTTTTTAAAATTCATTAGCCAGTTATTTTTGACACAATGCCCCCAAAACATACTTGAATCAGTGCTGATCTGTGTTCATCATTGTAGGTCAAACTCATGTAAGAAGGAATCCTATTGTTGTGTGTGAGAAGTCCTCACAAAGCTTGATTTGTTCAGAGTTTGAGGCAAATAGAAGTTAGCTTGCAAAAGTCATGCTAGGTATTTCAAATGAAAGTGTGTTTTAATGTACTACAAAGTGCAGTTTTTTGTGGATATTTAAAGAAGGTTCTAACCTTCATAGTCATTTGAAAAGTGTTAGTCTTAGATGTTTATCGTGTACTTTTATGCTGTCCCCATAAAGCATGTTTTTGTAAGGGTTAGCAGTGTTTTATTGTACTGAACAGGCTAGTCCCCATAAGGAAGTTAATTATTGTGTGTGACAAGTCCCCATGAAGCCTGATCTGTTAAGTGTGTGTGTGTATATCAGACTGACACTGGTTGGTTTTATGAAATAAAATTATGAATACAATTATATTTTATCTAAAAAATTGTTGTTTTTCAGTTTGTTTTTATTTTTGGTGTACATGCTTTGAGTTAATTTTCAAAGTGTTCTATATTCACTAATGTGGACTTTTTGATTATTTCCCTAATTATCTTTTTTCATTTGTCACTCTGTTTTATGAAGACTGATCTGTTGATTATTTTTTCACATTGTTGTTTAAACAACTAGCCACTTATAATCTGTCACACATACACAAACTATATTTCAAACATTTTAACAGTTTTCTTTTTCACTACAGAATATTACAGACTTCTGTCATGAAAAAGACATTTTTGGACCAAATTTAAGGAGGACTAAAAGTGTTTTATGTAAGTTTTTATTCATCACAAATACAAACTACTTTATTTTAGCAAGTTTTTCCTTACAACTTAAATCAGTGTTGTCCGTGTTTTTTTTTTTTGTTTTTTTTTAGTATATGGTTCTTACTGTCCAAAACATAA
>NW_023634178.1:0-1226 GCF_014905685.2 Nematolebias whitei | reverse complement strand
GCACAGCAGACAGGAAAACATAAAATAGAAATACAGATACAAATAGCAGCAGAAGCTAACTAAAATGGCCAACAGAGTAGAGAACAGACCGGACCAAAACAAATCACACCGTGTTAAAGGCAAGCGAATAGAAGTGGGTCTTCAAGCGAGACTTAAAGACTGAGAGTGTGGGAGCCTGCCGGACACTCAGTGGCAACTCATTCCACAGTCGTGGACCTGCAACAGAGAAAGCCCTGTCACCCCTGAGCTTACGACGGGTTTCTGGGACTGAGAGAAGCATCTGGTCTGCTGACCTCAGAGAGCGCGGTGGGACATATGGCTGCAGAAGATCAGTGAGATAGGATGGGGCGGAACTGTTCAGTGATTTAAAAACGTACATGAGAATTTTGAAATGGATCCGAAGGTGAATGGGTAGCCAGTGCAGGGAGGCCAAAACTGGCGTGATGTGCTCTCTATAGCCTGTACCAGTTAAAAATCGGGCTGCAGCATTTTGGACCAGTTGTAGACGAGCAATGGAGGACTGACTGATTCCAAACAGAAGTGAATTGCAGTAATCAAGCCTAGATGTTATGAAGGCGTGGATCACTGTCTCGAGGTTCTTTTTGTTGAGTATAGGCTTCAGCTTAGACAGCCGTCTCAGCTGAAAAAAACAGGATTTGACCATCATGTTTACGTGACTGTTGAGTTTTAAGGACGGGTCCATTATCACCCCCAGATTAGTCACCTTTTGTTTCTCTAGCGGGGCTAGAGAGAAAAGGTCAATGTCATGGTTCATGAGTGAGCCACTGGGATGGAACAGCATGACTTCAGACTTCTTCTCATTGAAGCTTAAGAAGTTTAAAGCCATCCAGTCCCGGATGTCAGCCAGGCAGTCAAGAAGAGGCTGAATAGAGTGTGTGCCTCTGTGCCTCAGGGGGAAGTAAATTTGGCAATCATCGGCATAGAAATGAAAGGGTATGTCGTGTTTGCGGAAGATAGCACCTAGTGGCAGCAGGTATAAAGAAAAGAGAAGGGGACCGAGGATGGACCCCTGCGGTACCCCCCCACTGGAGTGCGGTCGATGCCGAACTAAAATCTTTGATATTGACACAGAAGGTTCTGTCAGAGAGGTAGGACCCAAACCATTTAAGGGCTGACCCTGTGATGCCCACCCACTGCTCCAGTCTAGAAATGAGGATATTGTGGTCGATGGTGTCAAAAGCAGATGTAAGGTCCAATAGGACAAG
>NW_023634177.1:0-1226 GCF_014905685.2 Nematolebias whitei | reverse complement strand
GTTGAACTGAAGAAGCGGCCACTGGATGAAGAGTGGAGACCAACGTCTGGATTGCAGGTCGCCTCCAGCGAAGGTTGTCTCCAGCGACGTCCAGCCTGTGCCGTTCTGGTTCAATGTGTCATGCAATTATGTGGTTTAAGGTGGGCTTATGAAGGGGATTTTACATAAGGCCTTAAACTATATGCACCTGGTGTGTAAGCTATTATGGTTGGGAACAGCTACAACTACCAGTTAAGGGGTGGAGAATGCTGAAAAGGGGTAACTACAGGGGTTTATGCCTATAGAAGAGTGTTCCAAACTATTTTTCCATTTCTAACTTGGTTTAAGTTAGCTTTACATGGTAAAATATAGTTTGGTGCAATTGTCTGTTGTCTATTAGACGAACGACTTGAGATTGGGTGTTTGGTTTTCCCATAAATGTTTTGGAAGTCTATGGCGAGACTTATCAAAAAGAATTAGCTATCCCCCCGAATAGAATTGTTCGAGTAGGTTCGGCTTAAGCGTTGTGAGATCAATGTAGATTATGGTACTCAAGGTAGCAATAATATACATTGACTCCGCAAAGATTGCAATTTAGTGAATGAACTGCATGTTGGCATGGTTAAAGGCCTCTTAGTCTCTAACTTAACTACACAACAGAATTCATTCTTCCTTCAGAAACAATATCAAAATCAACTAAACAACGTTTCAACACCGACAAGAGTAGTGACTAAGCATCTAGAAACATCGTTTCACAGCTTCTCCTCACCCTGGTTGCCAGATTTCAGTCACGCTGTCCCGTTTTATCAAGGGTAGGTCCTGTGAATTTAAACTATGGTTAAGTTTATTATCCATTAGTTATCTTCTGCTTGGATGACCCTTGTTCCCACGAGGTCAGATTTTGTGAGATCTTTGTCTCCTAAGGAGTTATTGCACGCCTTGTGTTGTTTAATCTGGTTACGATGTACCCATTTAACAGTTGGCTCTTTTTGGCCTTTACTGATTTTTATCTGGTAGATAATTGGAGACACTTTGTCGACTATCAGATGGGGTCCAGTCCATCTGGGCATCAGCTTACGGGCGAGAGTTCCAGTCCCGGACTCTACTCTCCCAGTTTTGGGTGCAAACGTGTAGTACCAGACCCTGTCTCCCACTTGGAGTTCCTCGTAAGAGGCCTTTTGGTCGTAGTACGCTTTGCGTCCTTCAGCTGATTTTTCCAGGTTTTTCTGTGCGAAAGCAAAAGTGTT
>NW_023634176.1:0-1226 GCF_014905685.2 Nematolebias whitei | reverse complement strand
ACAAAAACTCACAATGTCATCAACAAGTTTCATTCAAAATAATATTTAAGTGGTTTTACTGTGATATATATATATATATATATATATATGGAAGAGCAAGGATATTAACCTTGTAACTAAAGTAAGACTAGTCAACGCAATTGTCTTCCCCATAATGATGTATGGCTGCGAAAGTTGGACGCTTAGGAAAGAAGAGAAAAGAAAAGTCGAAGCTTTCGAACTGTGGTGCTGGAGAAGAATGCTAAGAATACCTTGGACTGCTATGATGACGAACAAGACAGTTTTGGACCGGGTCAAACCATCAATGTCCTTACTGGGCAAAATTACCAAACAGCAGCTCTCTTATTTTGGTCACGTGATGCGTGCAAATTCTTTGGAAACGTCAATGATGCTTGGAAAAGTCAGTGGAAAAAGAAGACAAGGCCGCCAAAGAACGAGATGGCTCGACACAATAACGACAACAATGAATATGCCAATTGCGGAATTGAAAAAATTGGTGAAAGACAGGGAGGCATGGAGTTCGAAGATTCATAAAGTGACCGAAAGCCGGATACGACTGATCGGATAATCATCATCATATATATATATATATATATATATATATATATACATACACAGAATGTCATAATAACTTCTGTAACTAAAATCAGTTAAATTAATTTTTTACCCAGCCCTGGTGGATGATACCCAAGTCAAAATCCAAGTTAAGGAAGTAGAAGTGTTCACCAGACATGCAGGGTCTGATGGCGCTCTGATAAACACTTTGGTAACAATTCCTGTTTTAAATGTGCTATACAAATAAATCTGACTTGACTCTGGCACTGTGCCGGATCACTGATGTACCTGCGGATAAAAATAAATAGAGTTCACCAAGAGATTTAACAGATATTTCTCTGGATTTAACAGAGGTGCAGCTTACACTCCAAACCACACTAGATAGTCCTACTAACCAGTCAGAAGAAGTGTGGTGCCTGGCCTTGGGTCTTGGTAAAACTGCAATTCAGATCCAGCAGTGGTTCTGTGTGCTGTTGAATGTCTCTGTTTCCTGAGCTGCTTTAATGTACGAGCTGACCTGGTCTGAAGTCCAGGGGCCTACAGCATTGGGGGGCCTGTTGTTTTGAGGTCACGTGATGAGCTGAAATACGTCATTTTGTAACTTGTCAGGTTTTCTGTCAATCGTTTCAGATGCATGTTTGTGGTGCTGATCCAAATAAAAAGTGACCCAC
>NW_023634175.1:0-1226 GCF_014905685.2 Nematolebias whitei | reverse complement strand
CATCAGCGCCCGCAGTGGTGGGGCTGTATCCGTGCCTGGACATAGATAGGTCAGCCAAACAGTCACGTCAAACACAGTTTTTTTTAGTTTTTTTAACTATGACAAACTAGGCAGCCTGTCTAGTTCAGGGTTGGACACTATGCAGCCAGAGGTGACAAAGGACGAGGTTGTTGGTGATCCAGCTTCACATGGGTTGAATTGTCCACTTATTAGGGTTCCAGGCCCTGGAGGGGAACAGGCCAGGTATAAACCTTTTGCTATTGGTGATGTGCAGGCGATAGTAGAAAAGTTGCCCCCACTGTCAGAGGGTGGAGGACGTTGATTGGATCAGCTTAATACATTCACACTCCATGAGAACATGCACACACACACACGCACACACATACACACAATCAAGCTGTGCTGAGGTATGCAGACTTACACAGAACAGGGAAAGAGATTATCAGATTTTGGCATAAGTTGGCAACATTACAATTAAGTGTCCTCGCCTAATTCTAAAGGAAATTGCGGATGTGTTTACAATGGAAGATTTTATGATGTTACGTAGAGTATAGGGTATTTTTGCTTTAATTTTGGTTTCAGTGTTAAATAAGAGTTTTCACTTTTTATGTAAATGAGTGTTTTTAAAATTAGTTGTGCAAACCAGGATGCAGGATGGCTCGGTTGGAGGTGGATGCTGGCAGATATTCTGAAATAGAACTTTCCAACATATATTATTTGCATTTTATTTTAATTTTTTAATTTTTTATTGGTCCTTTTTTTCTCCTTTCAGAAGGTTAATCATAGAGGGTTTTTGGATCAGGACAGTGACTCTGGCAACGGCACACATAAACACACACAGGTAGTTTGCATTTAGATGTCATGATGTGCCCAGAGCAGACTCAAACAGCATCGTAGTGTTGCATCATGAACCTCTGGTTTTGATCACCAAATAAAATATCACATGTGTACAGGTTGACACAAAAACTACATCTGCTACCAAATGTGACTTATGAGAACACCTGACTGTGGCAACAGTAAAAGGACTGATGATGTGAAGCCTGTGACTGAAAGGCATCCTGTTCAGCTAAGCAACAAGCTGATGGATCAAACTGAGCTATGTGAAACTTTGTCCAGATGAGGACCTGGACTAAACCTCAACAGCTGTTTGAACTGTGGTGCTGCACACAGATGAACTCTTGAACTCTTGAACATACAGTATATCCAGACGGGAGGAGACTAACAGC
>NW_023634174.1:0-1226 GCF_014905685.2 Nematolebias whitei | reverse complement strand
CACAGAAACAACATGTGAACATGAAGGTCAGAGACAATTCTTGAAGGTCACCACTTCATTCAACGTGTCTGCGCTGAGAGCAGCGTATTTAGAGGCTAACTGCATCCAGAAGTTCTTGGATTATATTAAAGAACAGGTCAGATTAAATCACAACATGATAATACAGATGAACGTTGGCTCCAGTTGGCCACGCCTCTACATGTGACCACATTTCAGACGCTCTGATTGGCTCCAGCTACTTCCTGTTGTCCAGACTGAGAATGGATCCAGAACCTTACGGGCCATTTGGAGCAAAGACTAGTGACGGCCACATGGAGCTTTTCTGAAGAGCTGGAATTTGTTTCCAACAAAGTGAATTACTGGAAGTTTGTAGTTTATTGTTTAGTGTCCAAAAGGCTAAAGAGCAGCTAAAATGTAGCAGCTGAAACGAGCTGCTTCATGGTGGCTGCTCATTTGATGGAGCTGCAGCTGTTGTTTAAGAACATGTGAGCTTTCTGTGTGAAATCAGCCTCTCATTGAGCTCCTTTCAACATGTTTTTATTTGTATGGCTCAAACAATTGATGCTTCTCGATTTAAGAACTCATTTGATGAATGGACTTGTTGAAACGTGGATTATTGCATCATGTCCATTTTCTTCTGACTTCTTGAAATGTGTCGGTGTAAAAAGTTTGGATCAGATCTTCTGAGTTCAGCCTCCATGACTCTCAGCTACTACCACCTCAGATTTAGACTCAACATCTGGAACACTGACTGATTTAGACTCAACATCTGTAACACTGACTGAGTTAGAGACATTTATGTGTCGTCTCTTGTTATTTAACTGTGGCGGCCATCTTGAATTGGATTGACTCCAAAGTCAAACCAGTTCTAAATGTACCCTCAATGATTACTTACTGGAAGTTTCCTTGAACTCTGTCCAGTGGTTTTTGAGATATTTTGCTAACAGACAAACAAGGTTGACTGCAACAATTATTACCAAGGTTTTAAGCAAATATTTTGTGCATTGAGTGGCACTTGGAGTATGTTTTATGAAAGAGTCTTGTCTCTATCTCTGTCAAATGTTAGCAAAATATCTGTGAAACTGACTGAATTACAGACATTTCTGTGTTTTCTAACATGAGTTTTCTGTTCAACCATCAAGAACTGGGTCGGCTCCAAAACTTAAACCAGTTGTAGATGTACATCCACTGATTATCTCTGGAAAGTTTCATTAAAATATCTTCAC
>NW_023634173.1:0-1226 GCF_014905685.2 Nematolebias whitei | reverse complement strand
TCCATCCATCCATCCATCCATCCATCCATCCATCCATCTATCTAAGCTCAATTAAAAACTGCAACTACATCTTATTGAAGTTCTTAGCGCCAAGTGGTGCATTTGCATAAATAATTTGAGATGAAATGAGACTACCTGTATAAATAAAGGATAAATGAAATAAAAAAAAAATTTTTTTGAATAATATAATAAATAATAAAATAATTAAAGAGCACTTTGACTTCTCACTCTGATTTGAAAGTATAAAATATGAAGGGAAATAACTCAAATGTTGTCAGCTGTCACAATGTGAGTAAAACATTTACACATGTGACGTTTCTTCTTCTTCTTCTGTGGCTTTTCATCCAGGTGTGAAAATCCTCTGAGTAAACTTCACATACAGTCATCCTGCTGGTTCTCATACCTCTTTTTTTCTTCTTCTGCAACTCAGTTCATCTAAATGTCATTCTTCTGCACAACTTTAAACTATCACATCTTTTTGAAGCACTTGAAGCATTTCTTCATAACTGCATCTAAACAAATACAGGATCATAAAGATAAAAGCTTCCAAGTGTACTGTAAAGTGCCCACATTAAGCTAGTGTCTGTTGGCATTAAGTTTAAGCTTCAACTGTTCGTAGTTTTCCTCCAGGTGTGTTAAAGAAACGTACCTTGCGTCATGATTCCTGAAGTTTACCTGAACCGGGTCTGGATGAGTTCGGTGCTCGGAGTGAAACCGGTTCCGCTCTCCGTCCTTTATTAACTCTTGCTGTGAAACATATGACCCTCCTCAAAACAGAGAAGGAAAAAAATAAAAGACTTGGCGCGAGGAGGGGCAAGAAGCTGATGCGCGCATCAAACAGAGATTCCTGGTAAACTTTTAGTCATTTTTCTGAGGAGCAGAAGGAGACTCAGTTTATTGGATGTAATGTTGTAGCATCCGATCCTATTTTTTTTATTTATTTTAAATAATGCGTTTTAACTTTAAAAAAAAAAAAAAAAAAGAAAGAAAGCTAAACAGACAAATAAATAATAAACGCACATTTAGAGGTTCCTGACACAGGCGAAGCTAGAGCCATTTTACAGGGGCACGTGCCCCAGAATACAAGCCTGCTGTGAGCCGATATATTGACCTGATCACATTTAAGGAACTTATAATATATATATATATATATATATAATCTTATGTCTTTAAATGACTGTAGATAATTAGATCTAACTGTAAAAAAAAAAAAAAAAAATCAATAA
>NW_023634172.1:0-1227 GCF_014905685.2 Nematolebias whitei | reverse complement strand
TGCTACACATGTATTGCGATTCTGATAACCGCAACCGTCGCTCCACACTATGATCTCCTTGAGGTCTGGATGGCCTTTGATCACACCTTCAAAATGATGATACTGAAGATGTGCAAATACCTCGCTACAGAGGTCACCTTGTGATTCATCCCAAACATAGCAGTAGCCTTCCTTTGATCTCAAGTTGAAAAGGGTAAAGTTGTGGACCTGCAGTTTTGTTTTGTAATACAGGCTACTGGCTTGGGTTTTTGGACACAGTAGCACAGCTTGCAAGTCCATTGTCCAAACGGACTTCTCTTCATCAGCAGAATTCTTGTCCCTAGATTTCTCTTGCCTTGCTTCATCCTTCTTGGTGACATGTGCGTCGTATGCAGCCTTACTGATATTTCCATGTTTGAATGAAACACAAACATCACACTGATCTTTTCTTGGAATAAATATGGAGTAGTTCTCCTCATGGAACACAGCTGTGAAATATTGGATTCCAACAGCTCTCACTCCAGCAGTTGCAGCTGCCTGTCCATATTCACGATGTAGTTGGGAGATGGTTGTGCCTTGGTAAAGGAACTTCTTGTCTTTGTAGGTAGCTGTGCTTCTGCAGTAGTGTTAGTCAACACTGGGCAGGTCCCTCAACCAGTTCTTAAGGAAATCCTTGACATCAGTTTCAACTTTTGTATGCCTGCCACTTTTGGGTCCAGATTTTGATGGCACTTCTGCTTGTTTTCAGGGTTGATGTGGTCATCCAGCCATTTTGTAATGGTTCTTTCAGGGAGACCAATTGTAGAAGAAAAAAGTGCCTTGCACACTTTAACCCTTGTTCCATCTTCAAGCTTCAGTTGGTAGGTAAATGATGAATTGCGTCGGGATCCCTCAGTAACTTTTTTTTGCTTTATGCTAGTCTTTGTGACCAAAGTGGTGACATATAACCGACGTTCTTCCCAGGTGTTCATTGCCCAAATCTTGTCAAATACCCACTGCCGCTGCTCTTCTGTAAGGACTTGGCAGTCTCGAGTTGAGACTCGCTGACAGAACTTGGAGTTGCAGGGAGGACCCATAGTCTTTGCACTTATTTCTTTGCCACTTTTGCTCTTGTATGAAATTCCTTTTAGACGTTTCTGCTTGGATTTATTTTGCTTCCATGTTCTTGGACTGAGGTGTTTATTTCTTTTCTTTTTGCCTGCATCTTTTAATTCAACATCCTCATTCTGCTGTTCTAAAGTTGTTGCC
>NW_023634171.1:0-1227 GCF_014905685.2 Nematolebias whitei | reverse complement strand
TGCTGAGAGCGTCGACCCCTCTGGAGGTGCTGAGAGCGTCGACCCCTCTGGAGATGCTGAGAGCGTCGACCCCTCTGGAGATTTGGCTGCAGGCTCTATGCTGGCTGCAGGCTCTGTGCTGACTGCAGGCTCTGTGCTGGCTGCAGGCTCTGTGCTGGCTGCAGGCTCTGTGCTGGCTGCAGGCTCTGTGCTGGCTGCAGGCTCTGGGCTGGCTGCAGGCTCTGGGCTGACTGCAGGCTCTGGGCTGACTGCAGGCTCTGGGCTGACTGCAGGCTCTGGGCTGACTGCAGGCTTTGGGCTGGCTGCAGGCTCTGGGCTGACTGCAGGCTTTGAACTGGCTGCAGGCTCTATAGTATATGGCACGACAAAACTGGGATCGATTTCCCCTCTTAGTTTTATGGCAAACAGGAAGGTAGTCTGATGAGCCGGTGTGGTGATCCAATCTGACTCTGAGATATATACGTTCAAGAGTTTGTCCACCAGGAGTCTTCTATCCTTTACTCTGGACTTAGGAATTTTTCTGAGAAGTGTCATAGAGTCCTTGACGAGAGGATGAGCCACCAGGTCCTCTACAGGAGGCAGCTCAGGGAACTGGTTAACCTCAATAGGAGCAGAAAGTGATTGTCCCACACGCTCCCCGGGCTGGCCCCCCTTCGTCCACTCCACAGACGAACAGGGGGATGACTGCTCCCCCCCCTGCGAAATTCTCCCCGGTTTAGCAGGTTCGGGCAGAGGAGAGCAGGCTGGAGGCTGAGACCAGGAGGAGGCGGAACTAAAAAACTCAGCCTCGCCGGGCTGAGTGCGAGGAGCTGGAGGTTTGGGTGATGAAGGCGGAAGCGCAGCGGACCGGTTCCGGTTGCGTCTTCCCCTTCCTCTTTTACGGCGACGTGGATGGTGTACCGGAGCGTAACAGATTTCGTCTTCCGACTCGGCGTCCTCCCCAGACGTCCACCCAGAGCAGACCGGTGGGTAGGAGGGATTGTACCTGGGTGCTGTGTGGCTCTTCTGGAGCTTAGATCTTCGTCTCTCCTCCTGCAGTAGAAGAGGCGAAGGCAGAACCTCGACCGCCTGGCTGCAGCTTCTCAGTCCCGGAACGGGTCTGGTCCAAAAGGCACCGCACCGGATCGCGGCTCCCTCCATCTGGACAGGCTCGGACAAAAACAGGTGAGCTGATCTTTAACTGAGTCCTGCCTGCGCAATTGGGTTCTTCTGTCTTGATCTGCCACG
>NW_023634170.1:0-1227 GCF_014905685.2 Nematolebias whitei | reverse complement strand
CAGGAGTCGAAGCAGACATGTGTTGGAACAACTGTCTTGTTTACATCCTCTCAGACGTCAACAGAGAAGTTGGCACCTGTTTCTCCAAACTCGCCAAAACAAAACTCTCTCTGTCTCTGAGAACAGTTTTAATCTGTTCCATAACAATTCTTGCTGTTTTCTGACTTCTAGTAACCTCTTACATCACAAAACACACCCCTGTCTGGTTGATATTGACCAATCAGGAACGCTCAAATATACCGGAAATAGAGCTCTTTAAAATGCCGGTACTTCCTAGTTCGGTGAAGCGCGGAGAAGTTCTGAGATGTTCGCAGTTCTGTGAAGTCATTTGGGAGAACAGAAGTCCAGCCATGATAAGGCTCTTCCGAGTTTGGATTATAACACCTTCCACCTCTGAGTGGAACTTCTGAAGGACTCCACTCATGTGAAGTCCACTTGCTGAGGTGAGCTTGTGTCGGACGGAATCTCGTCACTACTTCGGACGAGTCACAGCCATCCTATGGAGACGCTGGACCGGTAGCGTTAACTGGAACTCCGTATCTGCTGATTCATCTTCAGGGAGGTAACGAGTCAAGTTTACTACCAAGCGTACCTAGGAAAAGCTGGGTTCGAATGGAGAGAGTCGGTTCTGGTCAACACTCCCCCTCACACACCATCTTTCACTCCCGTTAAACTCCATCTTTCCATCTTTAAACTCTCCTATCTGCTAAAATCATTCCAGATATTTTAAAAATGTCTGTGTAAAGTTTCAACCATTGCCGTATGGTTTTCTAAGTGTACAGTCGCTGATTAATTATGTTGTTATTTTCATATTTTGCCAAATTAATGTAAATGTTTGATGTTAATCTTTGATTCTGTAAAATAAATGGCCGCATTCATTTTGATGGGTCAAAGATAAATGACGTCTCACGTTACATTTCATTAAATTCAATGCACGTTTTATTCAGTCCAGAAAAATGAAGAATCCGTTTTAATTGATGAATATATCTCAGCATCTGTTCATCTACATATTGGTGGCCCGTGACGTGTTCATAAATGGACTGTGTATTCGTGTAAAGATTGATTTTACGTGTTGGCATAAAAAAAAAATAACAGATTGTCAGCTGTGCCCGAACGCAGCTGAAGCTGCGCCGCTTGGAGCTGCGCCGCTTGGAGCTTGACTCTGCATGTTTCCGCTAGCGATGTTTGAAGCTGAACTTGTGAGCCAACGAGTCTTTTTAAAGCTGA
>NW_023634169.1:0-1227 GCF_014905685.2 Nematolebias whitei | reverse complement strand
TTCATGTGTACACCCAAGTACTTGTAGCTGGAGACCACTTCCACCGCAGATCCTCTTATGTTCAGGGGGGTGTAGGTGTTTTTGTTCCTTCTGAAGTCCACAGTCATCTCCTTTGTCTTCTTCACATTGATGTGAAGGTTATTCTCTCTGCACCAGCTCTCCAGGTGTTCCACCTCTTGCCTGTAGCTGGACTCATCATTGTTTGTGATGCATCCCACCACCGCTGTATCATCTGCAAACTTTACAATGTGACAGCCTGGATGGGTAGCTGCACAATCATATGTGAGCAGAGTAAACAGGAGGGGGCTCAACACACATCCCTGAGGAGAGCCAGTGCTGAGGGTTATGGTGGAGGAGGAGAGGTTGTGGATCCTCACTAACTGTGGTCTGTTTGTTAAAAAGTCTAGTACCCAGTTGCAGATGGAGGGGCTTAGTCCTAGTGTGGATAGTTTGTCCATCAGGGTTTGGGGGATCATGGTGTTGAAGGCGGATGTGAAGTCCACAAAGAGCATACGGACGTAAGAGTTTTTCTGCTCCAGGTGGTTGAGCGCAGTGTGGACCACAGAGGAGATTGCATCCTCTGTTGATCGGTTCTCACGGTATGCGTACTGATGAGGGTCCTCGTTGATGTTGATGGTTGTTTTGATGTGAGTCATGACCAGTTTTTCGAAGCATTTAGCGACTATCGGGGTGAGGGCCACTGGCCGATAGTCATTCAGACCAGTCACTGTAGAGCTTTTTGGGACTGGGATGATGGTGGCAGTCTTCAGGCAGGTGGGAACTGTCTCCAGGGTAAGTGAGGTGTTAAAGATGTCTGCCAGCACCTCACAGAGCTGATCAGCACATTCCTTCAACACTTTTCCGGGGATGTTGTCTGGGCCAGTTGCTTTGTGCGGATTAATCCTCCTGAAGGTACTCCTTACTTCTGCTGAGGTCACGCTGAGATGCTCTTCATCCGGTGGCGAGGTGAGTCTGGTGCTGGGTGGTCTGTTCGGGTCTTCAAAGCGTGCATAGAACTTGTTGAGGGCATCAGGCAGAGATGGGTCTTTGGGGCATTGTTCACTCCTTCCTTTATAATCTGTTATGCACTTAATGCCCCTCCACATGCTCCGAGGGTCTTGTGAGATGAATTGACCCTCGATCCTCTGTGCATATGTGGCCTTGGCCCTCTTAATACCAGTGTAGTGAACCTAACCTGAAGTAATAAGCCTAAGGTCGAAACACTTG
>NW_023634168.1:0-1227 GCF_014905685.2 Nematolebias whitei | reverse complement strand
TAAACAAATTGTGAATAAAAACTGAATGCAATGATGTGGAGGTGCCAACATCTAATATTTTATTCAGAATAGAACACAAATCACAGATCAAAAGTTTAAACTGAGAGAATGTATCATTTTAAGGGAAAAATCTGTTGTTTCCAAATTTCATGGCGTCAACAAATCCCAAAAAAGTTGGGACAAGTCCATTTTTACCACTGTGTGGCATCCCCCCTTCTTCTTACAACACTCAACAGACGTCTGGGGACAGAGGAGACCAGTTTCTCAAGTTTAGAAATAGGAATGCTCTCCCATTCATGTCTAATACAGGCCTCTAACTGTTCAATCGTCTTGGGCCTTCTTTGTCGCACCTTCCTCTTTATGATGCGCCAAATGTTCTCTATAGGTGAAAGATCTGGACTGCAGGCTGGCCATTTCAGTACCCGGATCCTTCTCCTACGTAGCCATGATGTTGTGATTGCTGCAGAATGTGGTCTGGCATTATCGTGTTGAAAAATGCAGGGTCTTCCCTGAAAGAGATGACGTCTAGATGGGAGCATATGTTGTTCTAGAACCTGAACATAGTTCTCTGCATTAATGGTGCCTTTCCAGACATGCAAGCTGCCCATGCCACAAGCGCTCATGCAACCCCATACCATCAGTGATGCAGGCTTCTGAACGGAGCGTTGATAACAACTTGGGCTATCCTTGTCCTCTCTGGTCCGGATGACATGGCGTCCCAGTGTTCCATAAAGAACTTCAAATCGTGACTCATCTGACCACAGAACAGTCTTCCATTTTGCCACACTCCATTTTAAATGACCCCTGGCCCAGTGCAAACGTCTGAGCTTGTGGAGCTTGCTTAGAAATGGCTTCCTCTTTGCACTGTAGAGTTTCAGCTGGCAACGGCGGATGGCACGGTGGATTGTGTTCACTGACAATGCTTTCTGGAAGTATTCCTGAGCCCATTCTGTTATTTCCTTGACAGTGGCATTCCTGTTTGAAGTGCAGTAACGTTTAAGGGCCCAGAGATCACGAGCATCCAGTAGAGTTTTATGGCCTTGACCCTTACGCACAGCGATTGTTCCAGATTCTCTGAATCTTTTGATGATGTTATGCACGGTTGATGATGATAACTTAAAAGTCTTTGCTATTTTACGCTGGGTAACACCATTCTGGTATTGCTGCACTATCTTTCTGCGCAACAATGGTGGAATTGGTGATCCTCTTACCATCTTGGCTTCTGAG
>NW_023634167.1:0-1227 GCF_014905685.2 Nematolebias whitei | reverse complement strand
AGTTTTAATGTTGTTGGACTTGACTGCTGCCTTCGACACAGTAGACCATCACATCCTCCTGTCTCGTCTGGAGAACTGGGTGGGCATTCAAGGTCCTGCTCTACAGTGGTTCAGATCCTATTTGACAGAAAGAAACTTCTGCGTGCGCATTGGTGCTGTGGAGTCCTCTGTAGCCCCTCTCACTTGTGGGGTTCCTCAGGGTTCTATACTTGGCCCTCTTCTGTTTTCCCTGTATCTACTCCCTCTGGGACATCTTCTCCGGAAACATGGCATTTCTTTTCATTTTTATGCTGATGACAGCCAAATCTATGTTCCGTTAAAACAGGGCAAACGCCATTCCTTGAAACAACTCCTGGGGTGTATGGCAGAAGTCAGAGCATGGATGTCACTAAACTTCTTACATTTTAATGACAAAAAGACAGAGGTCTTGTTGTTTAAGCCTAGTGAAGGCTCCAATATCCATGCTGATCTGGGTCCTTTAACAGAACATCTGACTGAGACAGCAACTAACCTGGGCGTGAGGCTGGACAGTGACTTCAAACTTGACACGCAGATTAAATCAGTGATCAAGTCCAGCTTCTTTCATTTGAGACAACTGGCCAAGGTCAAACCATTTCTGTCACAACATCATTTTCAGATCTTAATCCATGCTTTCATCACAACTCGCCTGGATTACTGTAATTCTCTTTATGTCGGTCTGAGCCAGTCATTACTGACTCGACTTCAGCTGGTTCAGAACGCAGCTGCCCGCCTTTTAGCTGGTACCAAAAAACGAGAACATATCACCCCTGTTTTAGAATCACTACATTGGCTCCCGGTTCGCTTCAGGATTAATTTTAAGGTTCTTTTATTTGTTTTCAAATGTCTTCATGGTCTCGCCCCACAGTATCTGTCCGACCTGCTCCAGCTGTACACTCCTTCTCGCTCTCTCAGGTCAGCAGATCAGCTGCTGCTGGTCGTCCCTAGGTCCAACAGGAGACTGAGAGGTGACCGAGCGTTCTCAGTCGCTGCCCCTAAACTGTGGAACGAGCTGCCTCTGCATGTCAGACAAGCTGGCTCACTTCCTGTTTTTAAGTCTTCTCTGAAGACACATCTTTTCTCTTTGGCTTTTACTTCAGTTTGAAATGTTGGTTTTAATGACTCTAAGTTATTTGTTTTATTTTATTTGTTATCTTTATTTTATTTCACATTTTTAACGTGTGGGGTTTTTATGTTTTTGTATGTCCT
>NW_023634166.1:0-1227 GCF_014905685.2 Nematolebias whitei | reverse complement strand
GGTTTTGACCTTAGGCTTAGTTTTGACATCAGGTCAAGTTCACTACAGTCCCCCCTTTGGAAATCATCACCTGTCCATGGGGATGAATTCCAAACATGAACTTACGCCTTCAAATGTCCTTGAGCTTGATGTAATCCAGCAAGGAAACAAAAGTCAAAAGTAATCCAGCAAGGAAAACAAAAGTCAAAAGTAATCCAGCAAGGAAAACAAAGTCAAAGATAATTCCACAATGTTCTTGGTAATTCCATTGTGTTGATTATAATTCCATAACGTCTCGGTAATTCCATTGTAGCAATGCTTTAACCCCTTGGAAACAGAGTCTGTAATCCATTGGAAAAAGTCATATAATCCACAACGGTAAATCCACAACGATTGGAAGTGTTGATTGATCAGCATACAGAGGGGTACCCTTGGATTGAACTGAAGATGCAGCCACTGGATTGAAGAATGGAGACCAACGTCAGGATTGCAGGTCGCCTCCAGCGAAGGTCGTCTCTGGGTGGATGCCCAGCCTGTGCCGTTCTGGTTCAAATGTGTCATGCAATTATGTGGTTTAAGGTGGGCTTATGAAGGGGATTTTACATAAGGCCTTAAACTATATGCACCTGGTGTGTAAGCTATTATGATTGGGAACAGCTACAACTACCAGTTAAGGGGTGGAACATGCTGAAAAGGGTAACTACAGGGGTTTATACCTATAGGAAAGGGTTCCAAACTATTTTTCCATTTCTAACTCGGTTTAAGTTAGCTTTACATGGCAAAATATAGTTTGGTTCAATTGTCTGTTGTCTTTTAGACGAACGACTTGAGATTGGGTGTTTGGTTTCCCCATAAATGTTTTGGAAGTCTATGGCGAGACTCATCAAAAAGAATTAGCTATCCCCCCGAATAGAATTGTTCGAGTAGGTTCGGCTTAAGCGTTGTGAGACCAATGTAGATTATGGTACTTGAGGTAGCCATAATATACATTGACTCCGCAAAGATTGCAATTTAACGAATGAACTGCATGTTGGCATGGTTAAAGGCCTCTTAGTCTCTAACTTAACTACACAACAAAATTCATTCTTGCCTGGGGTGTTCAGAAACAATACCAAAAACCAATTAAACGATGTCTCAACATCGACAAAAACAGTGACTAAGCAACCAGTTAAACAACGTTTCAACATTGACAAAAGCAGTGATTAAGCAACTAGAAAACGACGTTTCGGTGCGCCACTCACTCTGAAT
>NW_023634165.1:0-1227 GCF_014905685.2 Nematolebias whitei | reverse complement strand
TCTGGTCCAGAGAAACTCGCGTTGTGGCCGCTCACCTCTTACTTTAGCGTTGCAATTGTTAACTGTTCTGGTAATCTTTAGGGCCCTGGAAATGGGCACAAGGGTGTTGTCTCTCATCTACTAGGAAACCTTTACAAAAACCTCCTATTATTGTGTTGTTAAGTTGAACCAAGCTTCACCATTCATTTGGTTGATAAGGATGAAATAATAGTCCAGATTTATACGTTTTGCTTTGCTTTAATCGACAATTTACGCAGGGATACAGCAACAGGCACAATTTTATAATGATTAATTTTCATGATTACACAGGACTCTAAGGCCTCGGCGTAAGGGCGAGCGGGCACCGACAGTACGCGTCGATGCGGGCACCGGCCTATACCTTGCATGGGGGCAACCTCCCCCCCTCACTATCGCGACCGTGCGTGCCACGGCTTCGCCGAGCACGTCCCAGAGTTCCGTCCGGCCCCGGGAACGCATTGGGGAAGACGGCGCGTTTCTGCCGTGCGCGGGGGCCGAGATTTTTCGTGTGCCATACCGACTTCGGCCACCAGGCGGAGCAGTCGCGGGCGGCGAACATACATAAGGGGCACGAACCTCCGCTCCCCCATATGGAGCACGGCTAGGGCACGCGCAAACACCGCGTATTGGCCATGCCCCTCATGAACCTTATATGCCCCTCGTCGACGGGCGCTCAAGGGGCACGGCCGGCGTGCCCCTCCAGGTGGGTCCGTGCCCATGTACGGGCACCAAACGTTCCGAGACGGGCACGAACATCGTGAAGGGCACACGCCATTACAAACGCATGGGCCGTGCCCCTCGCGTATCGAATATGCCCCTTTCTGGTGGGCATGTGCCCGCTGGCTTGTGATGTATGGGCCGTGCCCCTTATAGCTGGTTCGTGCCCTTTATGACTGCCATACATGTGTACGGGCCGTACCCCTTATAGCTGGCTCGTGCCCCTTATGACTGCCTTAGACGTGTATGGGCCGTACCCCTTATAGCTGGCTCGTGCCCCTTATGACTGTCATAGACATGTATGGGCCGTACCCCTTATAGCTGGAGCGTGCCCCTTATGACCAGCATAGAGACGTATGGGACATGCCCGGCTTGTGATGTATGGGCTGTGCCCCTCTAACCCTATATATTCCTAACAGTGGGCCGTGCCCCTTATAGCTGGCTTGTGCCCCTTATGACTGCCATAGAGATGTATGAACTGTACCCCTTATA
>NW_023634164.1:0-1227 GCF_014905685.2 Nematolebias whitei | reverse complement strand
AGCTCTGCAGCAGACGGCGAAGAGACCTGTAGCTCTGCAGCAGACGGGGAAGAGACTTGAAGCTCTGCAGCAGACGGCGAAGAGACTTGAAGCTCTGCAGCAGGATGATTGATGGTGACTTTGGGTGTGCTAAGTTTCCTAGTTTCTATTAATAAATTATTGTATTCTGGAAGCTGAACGAGACCAGGCCATGAAAGCAAAAACTTCTCCATGTATGAAAATATAATTGCTGAACTGTCCGGGTTATTTCTTGCAGTGGTAAATGAATCTAATAGTGACTGGTTAATGAATGCAAGGTCCTGGGGTGAATATGTGACTGATGGACCTGTGTCTTTAAGTGAGGGTGTAGAGTCATGTGTCGCCCCCACCGAAAACCAGAGAGGTGGGGCGGCGGAACACGCCCCCACCGAGTCACTTGTAGCAGGCCCCATAGGTACAGACTGGCCAGGTTGGACAGCCGCGGCGCGATGTGATGGCGAGAGGCCGGACTCCGCCCCCACCAAGAACCTGGAGGGTGAGGCCACGGAATCCGCCCCTGTAACATCAACCGGACCGGACCCGCCGAACCGAGCAGAAGTGGACCGGATCTCCCACGGGACGTCGGACCTCGCCCCCACGAAAACCTGAGAGGTGAGGCGACTGATCCGGCTCCCACAGAAACACCAGAACCAACTCTACAATTCTGCTCAGCCGACGAAACCGGCCCGGTCGCCGCGGGCTGCCCTCGGGACCGCTTCCTACCTCCCCGGCGACGACGGGTGCATCGAGGGACCGGAACAAAACCGAAGTTCTCTTCGAACTCTTCATCTTCCCCCGACGTCCATCCCGAGTAGCCGGGCGAAGCGGACTCCGAGACTGCGGTGCGGTGGCTTCCCCGGTACCGAGCTCTGTCCTCCTCGAGGACCAGGAGTGGAGAGGACAGGATTTCCACCTCCTGGTCATAACATCCTTGTGGGTGGACGGGCCTGGTCCAAAACCCGCCGCACCGGATTGTGGATTTACTCATCACGGGAGGCTCGGAGGAGAAAAAGAAAAAAAAAGGTGAGCTGCCGAGAGAGCCCTGCCCGCTGGGTTCTAATGTATGTTCGCGTCGTAATGTCAGGGTTTGGTGGACAGGAACGAACCCAGTAGTGCAGACAGGACTCAACTCGGCAGATTACAAAACCAAATACTTTAATGATGAACAAAAAGTAACAAAACAATAAGCTGACGTGGCAGCACACTTAC
>NW_023634163.1:0-1227 GCF_014905685.2 Nematolebias whitei | reverse complement strand
TGCCAGCTGAAACTCTACAGTGCAAAGAGGAAGCCATTTCTAAGCAAGCTCCACAAGCTCAGACGTTTGCACTGGGCCAGGGGTCATTTAAAATGGAGTGTGGCAAAATGGAAGACTGTTCTGTGGTCAGATGAGTCACGATTTGAAGTTCTTTATGGAACACTGGGACGCCATGTCATCCGGACCAGAGAGGACAAGGATAGCCCAAGTTGTTATCAACGCTCCGTTCAGAAGCCTGCATCACTGATGGTATGGGGTTGCATGAGCGCTTGTGGCATGGGCAGCTTGCATGTCTGGAAAGGCACCATTAATGCAGAGAACTATGTTCAGGTTCTAGAACAACATATGCTCCCATCTAGACGTCATCTCTTTCAGGGAAGACCCTGCATTTTTCAACACGATAATGCCAGACCACATTCTGCAGCAATCACAACATCATGGCTACGTAGGAGAAGGATCCGGGTACTGAAATGGCCAGCCTGCAGTCCAGATCTTTCACCTATAGAGGGTGGGTATCTTGGTCGACTCACATCTTTCTTTTAAGCTCCATGTGAAAAACTTGGTAAAGAAACTGAAAATTAAACTGGGTTTCTTTTTCAGAAACAGATCCTGTCTAACCCTGAATGCTAGAAAACGCCTTGTATCTGTGACTTTCCTTCCCTCAATTGATTTTGGTGATATTATTTACATGAACGCTCCTACAAGAACCCTGCAGATGTTGGATGCTGTCTATCATGGTGCACTAAGATTCATAACTGGCTGTGATTATCGTACCCACCACTGCACCCTGTATTCACTGGTTAACTGGACATCATTAACTTCACACAGACTCTCTCACTGGTACATTTTCATCTTTAAATCACTTCTTGGTCTGCTGCCTTCATACATCTCCTCCTACATGTCTCTGCGTGAGTGCAGCTACGGAGTGCGCTCTCAGGACATTATTACCTGCAGTGTTCCCTCAGTGAGGACTGAACTAGGCAAAAGGGCCTTCTCCTACTCCGCTCCTGTTTCCTGGAATATCTTACAAAAAGATTTGAAGCTCTCGACCTTGACCTCTCTGAGTGGCTTTAAGAATCTGTTGGACTCCTGGCAGGGACCAATGCAGACATGTTCCTGTTTTTAGTTTTATACATTTGTCTCGGAATCTAGCAGTTTTTTTGGCTTTGTTACCTTTTTCTTTTTAGCCATCCTATTTGTTAAAAAAAAAAAAAAAAAAAAAAAAAA
>NW_023634162.1:0-1227 GCF_014905685.2 Nematolebias whitei | reverse complement strand
ATATATTTTTTTCTACAAATTTTCTGCAATACTAACCCGGAGAAGGATGGCAGGCAGTGTCGTGATCTTTTGCCACTGCACCTGCAGGCAATGAGTCCTCTGTGCAGTTCCCAGGGTCAGACACCTCCTGGGAGTCATCCTGGAAACTCAAATACTGTGTTTTTTGTTTATTATCAGAACAACGTGGCACTTTATTTGTTTATTTTTACGTAGTTTTGGCTTCCAGCTCATGAAACCCACGAAAACAAGAATTCAAAAAATTTGAATACTGTGAAGAAATCAGCCCGCACTACTTCTCAGTTTTTGCAGGAAAAAAGAAAGAAATTAGGATCACAACAAACGAATCAAAATGTGGTACTTTCAAAACGATACGTCAATCTTCAATACTTGGTTGTGAATCCCTTTGCCTTAATCACTGCCTCGATGCGACGTGGCATTGAGGCTGTATTGAGTACTGTATGTGCAGATGTCTGTTTTGTGCAACACAGATTATAAAATGTTGAATGTTGTCTCTTTTTCTGTTTGCTCGCACAGCATCAGCATCTCATCCGAAGCCTAACCTGACTGATGGGTTTCCAATAAGAGACGATGAAGATCTCGTTTTGATCGGGCTGTCTGTCTGCTGGGGATCAAGAGGTGCATGCTACATCTGTCTGCAGCAGGAGCAGAGCAAAGGTACTGACAAACAACGGATACTAATACATGTAGGGTCACACTTTTCAAAGGGTTTCTGTTGTTAAAGTTGTCTGGTACCCATCAGGTCTGAGCTCCAGCCTGGCTCCTCCTCCACTGGATGATGAGCTGCCAGTAAGTCAAAGGCTGGAGCAGGTGAAGGTCTGTCTCAGCCACCAATCAGCTGGTGACAAAGGAAGAGTGGTTGTCACATATGACATCATCAAGGTGTACAAGACGTTCTGAGCTGTGGTATCAGCTTGGAGGGAACCTGTGAAGACCTGAAGGTGAGAAAACAAAGAATTAGATTACATGTGCACTCCATCCTTCCATCTAATAATTATAGAAGGTAATCCTTTATATATTTCTTACAGCTTTAGATATATCCAGCAACTTTCTTTTAAATTAGAAAATTTATTCAAAGAAATAATGGACTAAAATTTAGTTTTTGCCAGCAGCGTGATGACCAACAAGAAACTCCATAAAATAGTTGTCTTCATGGGAATGTCTTCAATAGCTTCCTATCACCTGTAGAAAAATAAGGTTGTGAGCACC
>NW_023634161.1:0-1228 GCF_014905685.2 Nematolebias whitei | reverse complement strand
TGCCGCGGCCTCCAAGTTGTCTACGCCGCCTGCCGCGGCCTCCAAGTCGTCTACGCCGCCGGACGCGGTCCCCAAGTCGTCAACGCCGCATGACGCGGCCCCCAAGTCGTCAACGCCGCCTGACGCGGCCCCCAAGTCGTCAACGCCGCCTGACGCGGCCCCCAAGTCGTCAACGCCGCCTGACGCGGCCCCCAAGTCGTCAACACCGCCTGACGCGGCCCCCAAGTCGTCAACGCCGCCTGACGCGGCCCCCAAGTCGTCAACGCCGCCTGACGCGGCCCCCAAGTCGTCAACGCCGCCTGACGCGGCCCCCAAGTCGTCAACGCCGCCTGACGCGGCCCCCAAGTCGTCAACGCCGCCTGACGCGGCCTCCAAGTCGTCAACGCCGCCTGACGCGGCCTCCACGCCGCCTGACGCGGCCTCCTCGCCGCCTACGCCGCCAGACGCGGCCTCCAAGGTTTCTACGCCGCCAGACGCGGCCTCCAAGGTTTCTACGCCGCCAGCGTCGGCCTCCAAGGTTTCTACGCCGCCAGCTGCGGCCTCCAAGTCGCCTTCGCCGCCAGCTGCGGCCTCCAAGTCGCCTACGCCGCCAGCTGCGGCCTCCAAGTCGCCTACGCCGCCAGCTGCGGCCTCCAAGTCGCCTACACCGCCAGCTGCGGCCTCCAAGTCGCCTACGCCGCCAGCTGTGGCCTCCAAGTCGACTACGCCGCCAGCTGCGGCCTCCAAGGTCCTACGTGTCGGACGGCCTCCCGGCCGCCCCCCTGAACAATGGTCCCGTGTCGGACGGCCTCCCGGCCGCCCCCCTGAACGATGGTCCCGTGTCGGACGGCCTCCCGGCCGCCCCCCTGAACGATGGTCCCATGTCGGACGGCCTCCCGGCCGCCCCCCTGAACGATGGTCCCGTGTCGGACGGCCTCCCGGCCGTCCTCCTGAACGATGGTCCCGTGATGGACGGCCTCCCGGCCGTCCTCCTGAACAATGACTCCGGGGACGGTCTCTCGACCGTTCAAATCTTTTTGTGTTTTTCCTGCTTGTGTCTTGCCTTAGTTCTTTCAGTTCTTTGTGTTCTTCCTTGTGTTTTCTCTGGCCCTCCACCCTTGCAGTGCCGCCCTCCACCCACCCAAGTCCTTCGGGAGGAGGGTTTTTTGGGGATGCCTGGAGGCGTCCTTGAGGGGGGGGTACTGTAAGGATGGTACCTTTTGCTGTTTCTGTTTGTGTCTGTGTTTCC
>NW_023634160.1:0-1228 GCF_014905685.2 Nematolebias whitei | reverse complement strand
GGAAACACAGACACAAACAGAAACAGCAAAAGGTACCATCCTTACAGTACCCCCCCCTCAAGGACGCCTCCAGGCATCCCCAAAAAACCCTCCTCCCGAAGGACTTGGGTGGGTGGAGGGCGGCACTGCAAGGGTGGAGGGCCAGAGAAAACACAAGGAAGAACACAAAGAACTGAAAGAACTAAGGCAAGACACAAGCAGGAAAAACACAAAAAGATTTGAACGGTCGAGAGACCGTCCCCGGAGTCATTGTTCAGGAGGACGGCCGGGAGGCCGTCCATCACGGGACCATCGTTCAGGAGGACGGCCGGGAGGCCGTCCGACACGGGACCATCGTTCAGGGGGGCGGCCGGGAGGCCGTCCGACATGGGACCATCGTTCAGGGGGGCGGCCGGGAGGCCGTCCGACACGGGACCATCGTTCAGGGGGGCGGCCGGGAGGCCGTCCGACACGGGACCATTGTTCAGGGGGGCGGCCGGGAGGCCGTCCGACACGTAGGACCTTGGAGGCCGCAGCTGGCGGCGTAGTCGACTTGGAGGCCACAGCTGGCGGCGTAGGCGACTTGGAGGCCGCAGCTGGCGGTGTAGGCGACTTGGAGGCCGCAGCTGGCGGCGTAGGCGACTTGGAGGCCGCAGCTGGCGGCGTAGGCGACTTGGAGGCCGCAGCTGGCGGCGAAGGCGACTTGGAGGCCGCAGCTGGCGGCGTAGAAACCTTGGAGGCCGACGCTGGCGGCGTAGAAACCTTGGAGGCCGCGTCTGGCGGCGTAGAAACCTTGGAGGCCGCGTCTGGCGGCGTAGGCGGCGAGGAGGCCGCGTCAGGCGGCGTGGAGGCCGCGTCAGGCGGCGTTGACGACTTGGAGGCCGCGTCAGGCGGCGTTGACGACTTGGGGGCCGCGTCAGGCGGCGTTGACGACTTGGGGGCCGCGTCAGGCGGCGTTGACGACTTGGGGGCCGCGTCAGGCGGCGTTGACGACTTGGGGGCCGCGTCAGGCGGCGTTGACGACTTGGGGGCCGCGTCAGGCGGTGTTGACGACTTGGGGGCCGCGTCAGGCGGCGTTGACGACTTGGGGGCCGCGTCAGGCGGCGTTGACGACTTGGGGGCCGCGTCAGGCGGCGTTGACGACTTGGGGGCCGCGTCATGCGGCGTTGACGACTTGGGGACCGCGTCCGGCGGCGTAGACGACTTGGAGGCCGCGGCAGGCGGCGTAGACAACTTGGAGGCCGCGGCA
>NW_023634159.1:0-1228 GCF_014905685.2 Nematolebias whitei | reverse complement strand
TCATTATTTAATTTACCCTTTACTTATACAGGTAGTCTCACTGAGTCGTGAGAACTCATTTTCAAGAGAGACCTGTTTTTGGGACCTACTTACAGAAACTACATCGCTTTCTCTGCTGTGGAATTAAAATACTACATTATTCTGCATGGTCTTTGTCAATTTGTCCTGCTGCCAAATGCAGATGCCAAAAAAGGGGTTGAAAATGATGTAACACTTCAACTTGGATTATGTTTAATGTCAAATGTATTCATGACATTTACTCTCTCTAACACAATGACAACACTCGAACAGTGCAAATTTGTAAATTTTCACAAAACTCAACATGTTCACAAGCGACAAGTGAAAAGTGCATAAGTAGTGTATTAATAAATATACTTGACAGTTTCTTAAATTTAAAATGAACTTAAAACAGAAGCCCAATATGTGATTATACAATCTTAATGATCAACTCAAATCTCTATGAATATGAATGCTCTGTAGAAATAAAATCAAAAGTGCAAAAAATAATGTCAGCTTCTTTCCTTTGTCAGAAAATAGCCACAAAAACTGTGTAAAAAAAAAAAAAACAGAAGCCTTTTATATTGGTGAGTTATTGTGATGGAACGGCCGATGTCCAATATTTAACTTTATCGCTAATATCGGCTGATACCAATACCATGCTGATAATATCATGCATCCTTAATTAGAACCATAAACAACAGTGTTGGAAAGCCTGTATCAAAACATAAAAATACAAACGTGGATATCTGTGTAAATAAATCAATGTTTTCTTTGAGCTGCTTGTCTTCTGAGCATAATTTCTGACATATGGACCAACCTTAGAACAGTGTGGAGAGCCTCATTGAACTTGTGCCCTCGCTCCTTCTCTCCGCTCGCTGTCACCCAGACTTGGCTCAGAAAATGTCGAGCGAGGGAAGCTAGGAAGTAAAATTAATCTCATTATCATCATACTCTACTAGAAATGTGATCAAAGGATTGGAATAAGGCAGTCTGACCGGTCTGCTCTCTGTAGGCGGCTGGATTCCCTCTTTTCTCTGCCACTGTGGACAGAAGCTGGGAGAGAGACAGAGCTGTGCTGAGGCTTGGCATTGTGCTGCGGAAGTTCAGCAGGTAGTCAAAACTATATCTGAAACAACAGGTGAAAACAATATCAGTCACCACACAGACACGTGAATCAAAGCATCATTTGGTTATTGCTGGTATACAATACCACCCCAACATTAGAACT
>NW_023634158.1:854-1228 GCF_014905685.2 Nematolebias whitei | reverse complement strand
CAGTCCATCACAGGGACACCAGGACAGGTATCCAGTCCTTCACAGGGACATCTGGACAGGTCTCCAGTCCATCACATAGACACCTGGACAGGTCTCCAGTCCATCGCAGAGACATCTGGACAGGTCTCCAGTTTCACAGGGACACCAGGACAGGTCTCCAATTTCACAGAGACACCAGGACAGGTCTCCAGTCCATCACAGAGACACCTGGACAGGTCTCCAGTTTCACAGAGACACCAGGACACGTCTCCAGTCCATACAGGGACACCAGGACAGGTCTCCAGTTTCACAGAGACACCACGACAGGTCTCCAGTTTCACAAAGACACCTGGACAGGTCTCCAGTCCATCACAGGGACACCAGGACAGGTGTCT
>NW_023634158.1:474-754 GCF_014905685.2 Nematolebias whitei | reverse complement strand
ACACGTCTCCAGTTCCACAGAGACACCTGGACAGGTCTCCAGTCCATACAGGGACACCAGGACAGGTCTCCAGTCCATCACAGAGATACCTGAAAAGGTCTCCAGTTTCACAGAGACACCACGACAGGTCTCCAGTTTCACAAAGACACCTGGACAGGTCTCCAGTCCATCACAGGGACACCAGGACAGGTCTCCAGTCCATCACAAAGACACCTGGACAGGTCTCCAGTCCTTCACAGAGACATCTGGACAGGTCTCCAGTCCATCACAGAGACACCTG
>NW_023634158.1:0-374 GCF_014905685.2 Nematolebias whitei | reverse complement strand
CAGTCCATCACAGGGACACCAGGACAGGTATCCAGTCCTTCACAGGGACATCTGGACAGGTCTCCAGTCCATCACATAGACACCTGGACAGGTCTCCAGTCCATCGCAGAGACATCTGGACAGGTCTCCAGTTTCACAGGGACACCAGGACAGGTCTCCAATTTCACAGAGACACCAGGACAGGTCTCCAGTCCATCACAGAGACACCTGGACAGGTCTCCAGTTTCACAGAGACACCAGGACACGTCTCCAGTCCATACAGGGACACCAGGACAGGTCTCCAGTTTCACAGAGACACCACGACAGGTCTCCAGTTTCACAAAGACACCTGGACAGGTCTCCAGTCCATCACAGGGACACCAGGACAGGTGTCT
>NW_023634157.1:0-1228 GCF_014905685.2 Nematolebias whitei | reverse complement strand
GCCTCCAACCGCGTGGTCGGTTGGAGGCCTCCAGTAAACAAGAGCGGAGCGAACGCTACCGCTAACCAACGGCGAAATATAAGGAAAACTACTCACCGGTGTTGAATCACACACATAGTAGTCAGACGCTGTAATTTGGGAGAGGCGGAAACCGCCGTAGTTCCCAACGAAACAGCAGAAATACCTTTGAACAGGGTTAAACCGTCGCAGCCCTAGGAGGGCGAACACGCTACTCCGGCAGACGGGCAGTCGGGCTTCCGACAACGGTAAAAAGTTCAGAAAAGGTCCAAAAGGCTGAAGCCCTGAATTGAACCACGCGCGAGAAGAAAATAGGAGCAGAGCAGCGGATGACGTCGGGCTATATAGCCTCTGATTGGTCATCCGTGTCACACCTGTGACTCCGTTGGTATTATTACTCGAATCAGCGCATGCGCGAAGGGAACATTCAGTGCTTTCAGCACCGCCCTCTGGCGGTCAGGAGGGATGAAATAGAACAGTAGTTTATTCACCCTTTTAAGCGAGAGTGTTTATGAGCAAATAGAGACAATATAATGAGCTTGTAAGAGTTATACCATCTAGCACCAACCAAACTGGTTACTTCCACTTTGGGGTAAGCTGTTGGGGAGGAAAAAAAATCAGTTTTGTGTTGTGTGTTTCCTTGACTGTTGAAGCCTTCCGGATCGAAGGCCAAATGTTTCAGCACAAAATAAAGAAACTGTCCAGATGACCTGACTGAAAAATGTTGGATTGTATACCTGGATTATTGAGCATGGACTTTGTTGTTCTTGTAGGAGTTACTTTATGCATTTTATGTTGCTGCTTAACTTTTGCTACTTGAGTCCCACCATTTTCCCTTAACGTGCACAAGGTTGTCTCAGACAGGCAGCAATAAAAAAGTGCATACTGTGCAATACACTGCACTGTTTTTTGGATTGTACTTTACAAATACATTTGACTTGACTAAGAAATGTGTGTTATGAATGCTTTATAAGCCCTGAGTAACAGATACAGTTTTTGTGTGCTTTATTTGCCATGTTTCAGAACAAGTCAACAAATGGTGATATGCGCTGCCCCATGCGCCACAACATGCTGTCAAATATGAGTCGGCACCTAAAAGGCACACATAAAATACTGGTCACCTGGGCGTCAGGTCATGTTAATGTTTGCCATTGTCACTGCCATGTGGCAGGGTGCACATACAAGCCTGGCCAACATTTGGACAGGCATG
>NW_023634156.1:0-1228 GCF_014905685.2 Nematolebias whitei | reverse complement strand
TTCAATCGTCTTGGGCCTTCTTTGTCGCACCTTCCTCTTTATGATGCACCAAATGTTCTCTATAGGTGAAAGATCTGGACTGCAGGCTGGCCATTTCAGTATCCGGATCCTTCTCCTACGTAGCCATGATGTTGTGATTGCTGCAGAATGTGGTCTGGCATTATCGTGTTGAAAAATGCAGGGTCTTCCCTGAAAGAGATGACGTCTAGATGGGAGCATATGTTGTTCTAGAACCTGAACATAGTTCTCTGCATTAATGGTGCCTTTCCAGACATGCAAGCTGCCCATGCCACAAGCGCTCATACAACCCCATACCATCAGTGATGCAGGCTTCTGAACGGAGCGTTGATAACAACTTGGGCTATCCTTGTCCTCTCTGGTCCGGATGACATGGCGTCCCAGTGTTCCATACAGAACTTAAAATCGTGACTCATCTGACCACAGAACAGTCTTCCATTTTGCCACACTCCATTTTAAATGACCCCTGGCCCAGTGCAAACGTCTGAGCTTGTGGAGCTTGCTTAGAAATGGCTTCCTCTTTGCAATGTAGAGTTTCAGCTGGCAACAGCGGATGGCACGGTGGATTGTGTTCACTGACAATGCTTTCTGGAAGTATTCTTGAGCCCATTCTGTTATTTCCTTGACAGTGACATTCCTGTTTGAGGTGCAGTGACGTTTAAGGGCCTGGAGATCACGAGCATCCAGTAGAGTTTTACGGCCTTGACGCTTATGCACAGCGATTCTTCCAGATTCTCTGAATCTTTTGATGATGTTATGCACGGTTGGTGATGATAACTTAAAAGTCTTTGCTATTTTACGATGGGTAACACCATTCTGGTATTGCTGCACTATCATTCTGCGCAACAATGGTGGAATTGGTGATCCTCTTACCATCTTGGCTTCTGAGAGACACTGACACTCTGAGAAGCTCTTTTTATACCCAATCATGTTGTCAATTGACCTAATTAGTGTTCATTGGTCTTCCAGCTGTTCGTTATATGATCAATTTCCTTTTTCCAGCGACTTATTGCTACTTGTCCCAACTTTTTTGGGATTTGTTGACACAGTGAAATTTTGAATCAACATATTTTCCCTTTAAAATGTTACATTTACTCAGATTAAACTTCTGATCTGTCATCTATGTTATATTACAAATAAAATATTGACATTTGCCATCTCCACATCATTGTATTCAGTTTTTATTCACAATTTGTTTAGTGTCCCAATT
>NW_023634155.1:0-1228 GCF_014905685.2 Nematolebias whitei | reverse complement strand
CAGCTTGAGGGAAGAGGCAACGTGAGTGCTGCCTTTAGCTTTTTAGCTAGAGAGCCTGTATTTTGTGCCGCTAGCTTAGTGCTATATCATTGCCAGGTGGGTGGGTGGCGGGGCAAATTCGGTTTGGTAGGCGGGTGCTCAGTTCTGTTGACGGGGTGGGGCACCCCGCTTGTATAATGGTAGAGGAAACACTGATGCTGGTAAATTATTTGAGAAAACATAAAAAAATGGGACAATTTGTTAAATATTTTGTTTTGATTGGCTGAAATTTCTCCAACAACTCTTATTTACTCTAACTTTTATTATGTTTTCTTCTAAGTCTCATTTTCAGACAAAAGATTTGATATATTTTTTACAGAACGCCTGATTCCACTAATGTAAAAGAGCAATGACTGCAAAACTCTAGTTTGTATTTTTTAGGGATGGGGCCGATCCAATATCGGCATCCGATACCAGCATAATTTACATATCGGATTTTTCTGATCCAACCTGCAGAGATTTCCGATCTTTGATGAATGTCTGTGTCTGCTAAAACTTTTCATGTGATTTCCTGCCAGCTGCTGTGCAAGATGGCTTCAAACTATGGAATGGATTTCCTGAACGGCCGCGTGTCTCATGAACCCAGAGTAATAAGACCCGCCTCACATTCAGGAAATCCAGTTCATAGTTTACAGCAGCTACAACGTGAGGACTGAGTTAGCAGCACTGTGGCTAACAGCTAACAAACTTTTCATCTAAACATGTCCTCTGTGTGGAAGTATTTTACACTAGAAACACCACAAAACAAGACAGCAACGTGCAATGTCTGCAGAGCCATAGCGCCACATTAAACCACGGGAAAGTTAATTTTATGTTGGACATTCGAGCTCCGTGGCTTCAGCGGTCTGCTCCTCCTGCTGAACCCGAAGCAGGCGACTCGACCCCGGCCAGCCGTGCCACATCTGCCCCGCTCAGTCTGCCCGTCTCGGAGGAGGGGCAGACTGAGCGGGGCTGACTAAAATCAGACTGCTTGCTTTGGATTGAATGAAAATAACACACCGCTGAAGCCACGGAGCTCGAATGTTTACAGAGAAGTTGCTAAACTTAATAATTAATGACCAACCACTATCAGTTGTAGAAAACAAAGGATTTCGCAGCTTGATACTTGCAGCCAAGATATAGTTTACCCTCCAAAAGATATTTATCCGGATAACAGTAATCATAAAAAAGCATAAGAATTGAAAATTAC
>NW_023634154.1:0-1228 GCF_014905685.2 Nematolebias whitei | reverse complement strand
CTGGTCCTCTGGACTTTCAAAAAGCAAAACAACAAAACACACACACACAAAATGTAGAAACGTTTCGTCTCTCATCCGAGAGACTTCCTCAGTCTGAGGTGCTGTATTCAGCTCAGTCTCTTAAATAGCACCTTCTCAGAGTGGATCAACCAGTTTGCTGCTGACAACCATGTGTAAATGTGTGAACCATTTATTACTTCATTTTATGCTTATGTTTAATAAATGTTTTAATGTTAAATGGTTATTGTTGCACCGGGGTCTGAGAGAAATGTAATTTCAATCCTGTGTATGTCCTGTACATGTTGCAGTTTTTGACAATAAAAGTGACTTTGACTTTGAGCAGCACCTCAGACTGAAGAAGCCTTTCGGATGAAAGACGAAACGTTTCTACCTTCTTTTTTTTGTTGTTTGTTTTGGTTTTTTGAATGTCCAGAGGACCAGACTTAACTTTTTAGATGTAAATACTGTAAATAGTTATTCATGAAAAATACATAAATGTGCCAATTTATTTAATTTGAAATTACATAATTTGATAAAATATCTATAATCCACTATCAATTTATAGTGTACAGTTATAAAATGTTAACTTAAATAGTTAATGTTTTTTGTTTTTACTAGATATTGTAAATTGCACTTGTTTTCCTTGTAATTCAACTGAATCAATCCACAAATAAAAAAAACAGTACGAGTATGCTGCTCAAGTGTGTTTTAATTGAAGAATGTTTAAAATAATTCAAAACAAACTACCGGTAACTACGTAACACTTGAACAATTTACATACATGTGACAAGCTTGGGTATGGATGTTATTTTTATTTTATAAACTTACTGCAACACCACCTTAGGACTTTCACCCAAGGACATCATTTATACACAGAAAAGACACTTGGGTTTGTTTACAAGTAAACACTGTGGAACAGAACCTACACGAGACTCAACTGTCACCTTCAACCTGGAATATAAATATGAAATTAACAAAAATAAATATGAATAATACTGAAGAATTGCAAAACAAACAAACATGGGCCTCACATTCAAATACAAAAATCCAAAAGCCAGCCAGTCTTCTCTCAGGTAAGACACTGACTAATTATGGTGACTCAAGCAGCTGTGAGAGCGTAGTAAAGCATGGTAGGACAGATACGGTGGTTTTATTGCCCCACAAGAACAACCAGGAACTGAACAAAAACAACAGCGCAGAGACTGAGCCATTTTCCTCACTGTCTAAC
>NW_023634153.1:0-1228 GCF_014905685.2 Nematolebias whitei | reverse complement strand
AGACGAACGACTTGAGATTGGGTGTTTGGTTTCCCCATAAATGTTTTGGAAGTCTATGGCGAGACTCATCAAAAAGAATTAGCTATCCCCCCGAATAGAATTGTTCGAGTAGGTTCGGCTTAAGCGTTGTGAGACCAATGTAGATTATGGTACTTAAGGTAGCATTAATCTACATTGACTCCGCAAAGATTAGATTTTAACAAATGAACTGCATGTTGGCATAGTTAAAGGCCTCTTAGTCTCTAACTTAACTACACACAAAATTCATTCTTGCTTGGGGTGTTCAGAAACAATACCAAAACCAAATAAACAACGTTTCAACATCGACAGGAGTAGTGACTAAGCATCTAGAAACATCGTTTCACTGCTCCTTCTCACCCTGGTTGTCAGATTCAGTCACGCTGTCCCGTTTGAGTGGTTTCTTTGCACACCTTGTGTGGTTTAACCTGGTTACGATGTACCCATTTAACAATTGGCTCTTTTTGGCCTTTACTGATTTTTATCTGATAGACAACTGGAGACAGTTTGTCTGTTATCAGATGGGGTCCAGTCCATCTGGGCATCAGTTTACGGGCGAGAGTTCCGGTCCCGGACTCTCTTCTCCCAGTTGTGGGGGCAAACGTGTAGTACCAGACCCTGTCTCCCACTTGGAGTTCCTCGTGAGAGGCCTTTTGGTCGTAGTACGCTTTGCGTCCTTCAGCTGATTTTTCCAGGTTTTTCTGAGCGAAAGCAAAAGTATTTTTAAGGTCACAAAGTTTGTTTTCTCAGTCATCCAGGTATATAACAACAAAAAAGGTTGAATCATGTCATCTGGACTTCGTTTTTTTGTTAAAAAGAAACGTTTCGCCCCTCATCCAAGAGGCTTCGTCAGTCTGAGGCCTAGCCATCTGGTATTACCCAGAAGCCACCCTGACTCTTGTGTTCCAAGCCTGCCTCAGATACCCCTGAAGTCTGGCCTTTTCACTAATGGTTTCAAAAACACAAAGTTTGTTTTCTCAGTCATCCAGGTATATAACAACAAAAAAGGTTGAATCATGTCATCTGGACTTCGTTTTTTTGTTAAAAAGAAACGTTTCAGAGCGGATGGGGGTTTTAAAATCTGGGCAGATAAAGGAGTACAGAAGGTGGCAGACCTTTATAAAGATGGTACCCTTCTCACATTTGATCAGTTATGCCAAACATACAACATTCCAAAGAAACATTTTTTTAAATACTTACAAGTTAAACA
>NW_023634152.1:0-1228 GCF_014905685.2 Nematolebias whitei | reverse complement strand
ACACACACACACATCAACAACATTGTCCCTCCTCCTCCATCAGCAGGTGATAAACATGTCTGACCTCAGAGTCTCCAGTCTACATCGTGGACTCTCCAGAAAACCACACAGCTGCTTCACTCCTGAATCCTGCAGCTTGTTGTCACTCAGGTCCAGTTCTGTCAGATGGGAGGGGTTGGACTTCAGAGCTGAGCTCAGAGAAGAACAGCTGATCTCTGACAAACTGCAGCTCCACAATCTGAATAAAGAATAAAACATGTAAGTTTAGAAACAAAACAAAACTTTTAAAAACTCTAAACTGTGAAAAACTTTGATCCAACTGAAAGATGTTTTAATGTTTCAAATTAAACTTTTTAATTGTAAGAGCCGTTTATTCAAAGGAGTTGAAAACTTAATGTAAAATGTGTTATTTTTACAGATTGAGTTATTTCTGTGAATAATAGTTTGTTAGTGTGTTAAAGAACAGGATAAATAACAACATGTGTATGTTATATATTCTTATTACGTGCTGCATTTTGATTGGCTGCTGAATTTATAATATAAAGTCATGAAAGGCATCAGCAGGGCAGAAGTCTTGCACCCGAGAGTAACTCAGTCTTTAGACGTCACTTTCCTTTTGTTTTCAATATGTTTGTTTTGTTTCCATTTAAGTTCAGTAAAGTCCATCCATCCATCCATCCATCCATCCATCCATCCATCCATCCATCCATCCATCCATTTTCTTTACCCGCTTATTCCATTTTGGGTCACGGGGGTCGCTGGTGCCCATGTCCAGCAATCACTGTGCGAGGGGCGGGGTACACCCTGGACAGGTCGCAAGTCCATCACAGGGACACATAGAGACAAACGAGACAAACAACCATTCACTCTCTCATTCACACCTAGGGACAATTTAGAGTTACCAATCGCCTAACATGCATGTTTTTGGACTGTGGGAGGAAACCGGAGAACCCGGAGAAAACCCACGCATGCACGGAGAGAACATGCAAATTCCACCCAGAAAGGCCCCTGGACCGGGGTTTGAACCAGGGACCTGCTCGCTGAGAGGCAGCAGCTCTACCAGTTGCGCCACCGTGCTGCCCTGTTCAGTAAAGTCACAAAAATAAAAGACTGGATTCAAGACTTATTCTGAAGAAACGTGTCGCGTCACAAAGAGCTTGTTGGGTGTTGAACTAGTGAGGGCTGGTGGCACTCACATTAATTATTGAAGTTTATTCAGTAATAATAA
>NW_023634151.1:0-1229 GCF_014905685.2 Nematolebias whitei | reverse complement strand
AGTCCCTGTTCTGCACTCTGGGTTCGCTCCGACCACAAATCCTAACAGTACGACCCGACCAGAACAGAACCCAGCGGGCAGGGTTCTCACTCGGCAAACTCACCCATTTTTGTTTTTTCCCTTCCTCGTGCTGTGATGGACGAGCTCCTCTCCGTCCATCCACCGTCCCGCCGCCGTCGCCGCGGTGGACGGTTCCGGAGGCAGTCTGCGGCGCCCGGCCCGGTCGCTGCCGAGCAGAACTTCAGAGCTGGTTCCGGTGTTTTCGTGGGAGCGGGATTCGCCGCCTCACCTCCCAGGTTTCCGGTGGGGGCGAGATCCAGCGTCCCGCGGGAGCTCCGGTCCACTCCTGCTCGGTTCGGTAAGTCCGGTCCGGTTGACGTTACAGGGGCGGGTTCTGTCGCCTCACCTTCCAGGTTCCTGGTGGGGGCGGAATCCGGCCTCTCACCGTCACTCCGCGCCGCAGCTGTTCGACCCAGCCTGGCCGTACCTCCGGAGAGTTTTCTTTGTGACTCCGTGGGGACGTGTTCCGCCGCCTCACCTCCCAGGTTTCCGGTGGGGGCGGCACCCGTCACCACACCCACTCACACTGAACTTCCTTTTTTTTCCCCTGAGGATATTTCTTATATAAATCAGACTATTCTCAGACTGTTTAGCTCTGCAAAGAGAAACCCATCCTCCTTTGATTTAGTTTTGACCCAGATGGAGGATTTTTTGTTTTCTATCCCAGGCCTTTATTTACTCCCTGAATATGATTTTTTGCTTACACAAATAGAGACTCTAAAGACTCCTTTTTCAGCCATTCCTGAGGGGGTCCCGGCTGACGCTCCTCATCTCTCCTACTCCGAGGGGGTCCCGGCTGACGCTCCTCACCTCTCCTACTCCGAGGGGGTCCCGGCTGACGCTCCTCACCTCACCTACTCCGAGGGGGTTCCGGCTGACGCTCCTCATCTCTCCTACTCCGAGGGGGTCCCGGCTGACGCTCCTCAGCTCAACACATCTCCAGAGAGGTCGACGCTCTCCACATCTCCAGAGAGGTCGACGCTCTCCACATCTCCCGAGGGGTCGACGCTCTCCACATCTCCCGAGGGGTCGACGCTCTCCACATCTCCCGAGGGGTCGACGCTCTCCACATCTCCCGAGGGGTCGGCGTTCTCCACATCTCCAGAGGGGTCGGCGCTCTCCACATCTCCAGAGGGGTCGGCGCTCTCTACATCTCCAGAGGGGTCGGC
>NW_023634150.1:0-1229 GCF_014905685.2 Nematolebias whitei | reverse complement strand
TGACTGAGACGGTCCTGCACCTAGGTAGTGCTGTTCCAGGCATGCAGCTGGACTGCAGAGTGTTGGATTTCATGTTTTATCTTTTATTATTATTTTAATCAAGCTTGAAATTTCATGTTATAAAATGAGTGTGTCATTCTTTCAAGGTTTTTTATTACCTTACAATCATTTAAGTATTAATCAGTTACCTTGCTTAAATAGAATATTAACTTCAGGTAGTTTGCTTAAATATAATCTATTAGAAGTTCTCACTCACACACACACATACGCAATCACACACACAGGGACTGACACGCACACACACAAGATGAGAGACGTTAAGAGTCTCTGAACACATTTCAATGTAGTTTGCTTAAACTTAATATAGCTGACTAAACATAATTAGTAAAGATAATAGAACTTAATATAGCTGACTAAACATAATTAGTAAAGATAATAGAAAGTAGCATTTAATCGTTTAACAAGTGTGATCAGCTAAGGGGAAATATCTTCAGCTAACAAAGGACCATAAACCTTATCTTTCGGTATGTGACCTCCAAGACTTATCTGCCAGGCAGAGGAGCCCCGTAACCATGACAACGGGGTGTTTAAACCAATCAGAAGCCGTGGCTGTAGAAAACCTAGGAATAAAGAACAGAGTCACAGCAGAGGTCGTTGCATTTGCTGGAAGAAGGCGATGATACAGGTCTGTCTGAGAAATGCCCTTTGTATGCATACAAATGTAATTGTTTTTGATCTTCTGAATACTTGTAATCCGTTGTCCAATAAATCTTTTGAACTAAGGTACCGCTTCAGCTGTATTGAACACCAATGTGGTTCTTATAAGCCACGACAAATTGGTGACCCCGACGTTGCAGCTGGTGGGACCACAAATTGGGCCGAGACGGTGCTGTGCTCCCACATTGTGAATTCTGGGCCCCTACTTCAATTAAAGGTAAGCGAGAGTTACCTTGTTGGCTTCGGCTCTAAAACTCCGCATTTTAGGCTGTAAACTAAATTAAATTCTTCCACTGTGGGAGTTCGTACCGTCTCCTGAAACAGACATTTGGTAAGCTAATTTAAACTTATTTGTGTGACCTAAGACGGACGGTTTGCTTGTATTCAGAATTGTAGAGTGTTGCGCATGCGTGTTGTAAATGGGTGTAAATTGCACGGCTTACTTAGACATTTTTAGGTAGTTTTCACAAGTGTGTGGACTTGTGCCGGTGGACGGCGGAAGGCCTGCCGGG
>NW_023634149.1:0-1229 GCF_014905685.2 Nematolebias whitei | reverse complement strand
ATCAATTATCCACACGGCGGTGGATGAGCACTTTACACAGACATTTCTAAAAATATCTGTCAATGATTTCTACTTGATAGAATAATTTTTAAAGATGGAAAGATGAAGTTTAGTGGGAGTGAAAGATGGATGAGGGAGAATGTGGTGTGTATGAGTGAAAAGTGTTGACAGGACGACACCCTCCATCCGACCCAGCTTTTCCTCGGTACGCTCAGTAGGGGACTAGACTCATTTACCTCTCTGACGATGAATCAGAAGAAGAGGAGCTCCAGTTAACGCTACCTTTCAGCGTCTCCATAGGATGGCTGTGACTCGTCCGAAGTAGTGACGATATCCCGTCTGACACAAGTTCACCTCAGCCAGTGGACCTCACATGAGTGGGGTTCGTCCGAGTTCCACTCAGAGGTGAAGATGTTATAATCCCATAAAACTCGGAAGAGCTCTATCATGTCAGGGTTTTCCTGTTTCCCAGCCAGACTCCAACAGAACTTCACAGAACTCACAGAACTGAGAACTGGGCACATCACAGAACTGCTACCACACAGAACTGGGAGAACTAGGAAGTACCGACATTTTAAAGAGGCTCTATTTCCGGTTCATTTGGGAGTCTCTGATTGGTCAATGTCAACCCGACAGGGGTGTGTTTTGTGACGTAAGAGGTTACTAGAAGTCAGAAAACAGCAAGAATTGTTATGGAACAGATTAAAAATGTTCTCAGAGACAGAGAGAGAGAAATGTTTTGGCGAGTTTGGAGAAACAGGTGCCAACTTCTCTGTTGACGTCTGAGAGGATGTAAAACAACGCCCATTCGTTCCAACAACTTGTCTGCTTCGACTCCTGACCTTGGAAAACGTACACTGCTCATTCAAAGACAGAAATCAGAAAATGCATAATTACTCTGTAACAGGCCTTAACATGAATTCTACTTTGCATAAGCAACTCAAAAAATCATTGTTACTGTTTTACAGTTAAAAAAATTGATTAGTTCACTGTAACATCTATAATGTTTGAACTAAAACACTTTGATTATCAAACATTTGTAAAACAGGAATGATAATAGAAAAGAGAGTGTTCTTTCACTTGAATTTTCAAGAAAGAAAGTCTCAGGATGGGTGAACCTGTATTTCTGGATTCAAATCAATGAAATGACAGTTTCTGTCCCACAAGGTTCTTAAGGTCAAGGGTTTTGACCTTAGGCTTAGTTTTGACATCAGGTCAAGTTCACTACA
>NW_023634148.1:0-1229 GCF_014905685.2 Nematolebias whitei | reverse complement strand
GCCTGTTTATCATATGGATGTAAGGATCCTGTCAGCAGCGTCAACGCATTCTCCAAGCAGTCCCTCATCTCATAAGGATAAAAGTCTTTTTCCCTGACACCTGTCATGGTTATTCACCGTTCAGCACTTTTTCTGGATAAAACAATTGCCAGCTTCAGATATTGTTACAGGTAAATAATTGTATTCAAATGTCAATGAGTTTCACACTTTTTTAGCTTTGGGTTTACACAAAAGTACTGTTATAAGTCGACTTATTCAAATGTGGGCACCTATCTCAGGTTTTACCCCAATTCATGAATATTTAAGTAAATGCTCTCTGGCAGTGTTACTTTTTATGTGCTTATTTCTTAACAGATACTAGATTACCAAGCTCTTTGTGTATTTTACTCTAAAGCACTGAATTTTTATAAACCTGCAATTTTTCTAAAAAGTCTCACAGCAAATCAGTTTAAAGACACTTTTTAAACCGTTCTGTTCCAGAAATTTGCTATTTTAACAGTTACTCATAGAACCAAGTGGTGAAAAGAAAAAGAAAAGTTGATGATGTGTCAGGATTAATCAGTCTTTCTTCAGAAAAACTGTTATTACTCCTGTCCTCCTGCAACTCTTCTATTTAAAATTAAATAGGAAGATGTATTTTTTAGGTGGCAACTTAAACAGAAAAGTTTCTTTTTCCTGATAAGTTTACTCTTATCTAGTGATTTTGCAATTAAACGTGTATTATCTTTCAAGCAAATGAGTAACTGATCAACTCTGTGATTATCTGTTACTGTGTCTACCAAAAGTTCTCATTTTTTCATTTTGCACCTGCATGAGGATTTATCAGTGAATGAAAAATATCCTAGTAAACGCCTCTCTGGGCGTAAATACTTTACTGACTTTTAATGGTAAGATAACATAACAGTATAAATCAGCTCGAGGAACGTTTATTAGCTCAAAAATGCCTTACAGAAAGCAAAATACGTTTAATTTCACTCATAAACCTAAAACTGAAGTGAAACTGTGATCTCAAGTTTCTCCAGGAGGTGGCAGTGTTTAGCTTTTTACCAGTAGGAGTCTATGACGACTTCCTGTGACGTTCGGTTGACATCCTGTTTTTAGCCGCTTAGCTTAAAGTTAGCTTCGGCTAAACTCTGTTAAAATCAACATTTCTGAACGGATGTGAAGCGTAACGTGGCGTTGTTTCAACAAGCACGACTTTTTTGCATGAAACATGAGTTTTCTGGGAC
>NW_023634147.1:579-1229 GCF_014905685.2 Nematolebias whitei | reverse complement strand
CTGAAGTCCAGGGGCCTACAGCATTGGGGGGCCTGTTGTTTTGAGGTCACGTGATGAACTGAAATACATCGTTTTGTAACTTGTCAGGTTTTCTGTCAATCATTTCAGATGCATGTTTGTGGTGCTGATCCAAATAAAAAGTGACCCACGTGGGCTCACTGGCCATGGGCTGATCAATCAGAATGTGTGTTGCTAGAATGGAGGCATGTCCCTCAATGATTGACTGACAGCTGTCCACATATCGTGGAAGACGTTCAAGAGCAATGCTCAAAATAAAAGAACATATTTGTCAGAACAAGTTTGATAAAGAACTGGAGATCATATTGAAGCTGGCAGATTTTTAAAAAACATCTGTCAGAGAAGTTGAACCCACAGAATGACGCTCACTGATTTTTCCACCACCTGAGGGAGAGGAGGACGAGGCGTGGCCCCTGCAGGTGATGCTACAGTATATTAGCTGGAGAGGAGCAGACAGGTGGAGCTGGGGAGAAGGGAGGAGCACAGGAGGAGCAGAGAGACGAGCAGGCAATGAGACAAATCTGATGACTTTTATAACAGTGACCCATGGGAGCGTGCACAGCCTGTGTCTGTTTATTTTGCTGTTTTTGTTGCTTTAGTTTTTGGAAATAAACAATTTTAACACTAAAATA
>NW_023634147.1:0-479 GCF_014905685.2 Nematolebias whitei | reverse complement strand
GAGGAGCAGACTGGTGGAGCTGGGGAGAAGGGAGGAGCACAGGAGGAGCAGAGAGACGAGCAGGCAATGAGACAAATCTGATGACTTTTATAACAGTGACCCATGGGAGCGTGCACAGCCTGTGTCTGTTTATTTTGCTGTTTTTGTTGCTTTAGTTTTTGGAAATAAACAATTTTAACACTAAAATAGGTATATTGGAACAAAACTATAGCAAAGGTGTGTCTCTGATTAACTTGTCTTTTTTTTTTTTTTTTTTTGGTCCAAAACCCTCCAAATGTTCTCTCTGTGAAGGAGTCAATTTTAAATGTTTGTAATTCATCATAATTTGCTAATTTGAGTCCTACACTGTATTAAATCATTAAAAACATGGTTTGGGGGATTTGGATGAGCTAAATTGTTGATATTTTGGACCAGACTTCATGAAAAATGCACAAACTGGATTCCAAAAAAGTTGAGACACTAAACAAATTGTGAATAAA
>NW_023634146.1:0-1229 GCF_014905685.2 Nematolebias whitei | reverse complement strand
TCGTGTTCACTTTTAAATTGAAGGAAGTGTTCTTCAATTTCCTGAACCACCTCTTTTTCGCTGTTTAACCTTATTGCAAGGTCATCAGCTTTCTCTACCACTGTATAGAATGATTCTTTCAGCAAGATTGCCATTTTAGCCAGCTTTTCATAGCTTGACTTTGTAATTTCTGTAGAGGTCACACTCTCTGCAACCTCCATCAGATTGTCCAATAACTTTTTGTCGTTCATGCTCTCCACCTGTTTATCATATGGAACTAAAGATTCCGTTAGCTTTGCTAACGCTTTCTCTAACCATTCCATTTTGGTCTCAATATTCTTTTCTGTTCCATCAGCCATGGTCATTCACTGTTCAGCACTTTATCTGGTTAAAACAGTTGCCAGCTTCAGATATTTCAACAGGTAAATATTTGTATTCAAGTGAGCAGTGAGTTTCACACACTTTTTAAGCTCTGGGTTTACACAAAAGTACTGTTATGTCAACTTATTCAAATGTGGGCACCTATTCGTAGGTTTTACCCCAATTCATGAATATTTAAGTAAATGCTTCTCTGCAGTGTTACTTTTTAATGTGCTTATTTTTCAACAGATACAAGAACCAGCTTCTTAGTGATATTTACTCTAAAGCACTTAACAATAAATAAACCTGCAATTTTTCTAAAAGTTTAAAGCAACTTTAGTTTTAAAACGCTTTCTTAAGCCGTTTTTTTTTTCAGAAATTCGCTATTTTAACAGTTACTCATTAACCCAGGTTGGTGAAAAGAAAAAGAAAAATGATGTTGAGGAATCATCAGTCTCCCGTTCAGGAAAACTGTTATACTCCTCTTTTCCTGCCATTATCTTCTATTTAAAATTAAATATGAAGATGTGTTGTTTTAGGTGGTAAAAACAAATCAGAAACGTTTCTTTTTCTGATATAATTACTCTTATATAGTGTTCTAGCAATTAAACGTGTATTATCTTTTCAGCAAATGAGTAAACTTTATCAACTCTGTGAATATCTGGACTGTATCTTTTAAAAAGTTTCTAATTTTTCATTTTGCACCTCCGTCAGAGGAATTACCAGTGAATGAAAAATGTTTTGGTAAATGCCCTTCTGGCATAAATACCTTCATCACATTTTAAATGCAAGATAACAGTAATAATTCAGCTTGAAGAACGTTTATTAACTCAAAATTGCGTTTGACAGAAATAAACACGTATAATTTCACCCAAATAACCTAAAAACGA
>NW_023634145.1:0-1229 GCF_014905685.2 Nematolebias whitei | reverse complement strand
TATATATATATATATATATACTATATATATAGTATATATATATATATATATACTATATATAATATATATATTATATATATATAATATATATTGTGTATATACATATATATACAGTGTATATATATATATATATACTGCATATATATGTATATACTGCATATATATATATGTATATACTGCATATATAATTAATGATCACATTCTGTATTTGAGAGCAAAACATACCAAATAAATGTGGAGAAATAGAATAAATTCAGCTGTGAACTGAACTCTTTATTGATTCTTTGATCATGAAGCTTCAGAGGAAACATCAGGCTGATTGACTGACAGGAGAGATGATTAGAGGAGCTGAGTTTGTACCTCTATTATTAAGACAGAAGAACGGGTGGAGTTGTTGAGAGAAACAGCAGCCAGTAAAGGAGTAGATCAGAGCTGCAGCATCAACATCATAAAAGGAGACCAGACCCTCCTCATAATCCACAAACACCCCCACTTTCTCAGGACCAGGCTGGAGACTCAGACGAACTAAAGGCTCAGCAGCCGCTGCGTACTCATTTACATTTATCAACCCAAATGTCCAGAGGCCATATTTAGGACTCACTGTGATGAGTCCCTTCCTGTTGATGGACTCTCTGGCCACTCCTAAAATCCATCCAGTTTTTCCTTTAACCTGAACCTCAAAGTAAAATCTGCCTGAAGAGAAACTCTGAGCCCCTAAAACAGAAGCATACTGAGAAAATCTCTTTGGGTTGTCTGGAAGCTTCTTCCTCACATCACCACGGTGAACTTGTTTTCCATCAACAGACAGGATGAGGCCAGGGTTTGCAGTTTTAGGATCCAGAGTCAGATCCACTTCAGACTTCTGGGCCCTCTTCAGCTCAGCCTCAAACAGCTTCTTCATCTTCTCCCTGAGGTTCTGCTCCAGCTGAGCCACAGCTCTCACCACAGTCACCTCATATGATGGAGGATGGACTCTGACCTCGGTCCAGTTCTTGGTGGGTGGGGCAGCTTTCAGGGACCTGAAGCTCTGGAGGAGGTGGAGGTGGTCTTCAGAGCGTGAGAGCTGCTTCACCTCAGAGCTCCTCTCCATCAGCTCAGAGATCTCCTGTTCCAGATGTTTGATGAAGTCTTCAGCCTGTTGCTCTGTCGTTTTCTGTTTGTCTTCGATCTCCTTCACAAAATTCTTCTTGTTCCTCTCAACAGAGTCCATCAGATCAGTGAAGACCTGA
>NW_023634144.1:0-1229 GCF_014905685.2 Nematolebias whitei | reverse complement strand
AAAAATTTTAATTATTAAATTTAAACTTTTGTTATGTTTCACAGAAAATATAGTTTTATTACAGTCTAACAACGTCTCGATACTTTGTTCTGGGTTTGTTTTCTGTAACTAATTCTCTTTCAAATATTAAACATTTTATTTTTATAAACTTCTGTAGAAACAGACGAGATCCTGATCTTGATGCATTTTTATATTTTTAGTTCTTTTGCTGCTAGTCTGTTTTGCCACCTTTAGCTTTTAGCTGTGTTCTACTTATTTTAGCTTAAACGCACCCTTTTCTGCTTCATCAGCATCATGAGTGCTGAATAAGTATTTTTTTTTATATAAAAATTACTTTTTTAGTTTTTTATGTAAATGTTTTAAATGAAGGTCTGTTCTTGGAGACAGAGCACATAGAAGTCAAACGATCAGACGGTTCCAAAATCGACCTGTTGTCCTGTGGAGTTCATCGTTAGCTCTCGGCTCGTAGCGTCACATGACCGTCGTCGCGGAGCGTCCGAGCAGCTTCGTCCTGCGTTACGTTCTTGAACAACTTAAACCCTCGACTCTGCAGCTCGACGTTCGTTACGTAGCTCTGACCGCTGAAGTTTCAGCTGCAGCAGAACTCTGAGGAGGAACAGAACCGAGTTCTGAGAGTTGTTCAGGTGCCGCTCCGTTGTCCGTTTTCTCTTCAAACTGCACAAATTTACAGTCGACTTCAACACTTGACAGCTAAAGCTGCAAATGAATATGAACAAGTTATTTCACCAAAACAGCGAGTTTAAAACTCTTTTATCCTGTTTTCTAATAAAAAAGTTAAAATCTTCAACTTTTTAAAAAACCTGTGAAGACTTTCTGAAGCTCCTCGTTCTTTGAGTCCAGTTCGTTTCCCTGCTGGTTCTGATGAAGAGCTTTGGTCTGCTTGTCTTCTCATGTTTGCACAATTGATTTTATTTTAAAAGTAAAAAGTTCAACTTCAGAGATCAGCTGTTTGCTCTGCGAGCTGCACTGAGTTTGTTTCTCCTCTCGTGTTCTCTCCATCCGGCTTCATTTTCTCCTCCTCTTCCTCTCATTACTGCTGAAAGCATGTATTTATCCTCCTCTTCCTCCTCCTGCCCCGAGCTTCTCACGCAGCCCCATGAACCCGTAACGTCTGATTCAAGCAGCGAGTCTGGCTGCTCTGACAGTCCACCAGCAGAGGAACACACACTTACTTATTACTTACTTATTACTTACTCACTTACTTACTT
>NW_023634143.1:0-1229 GCF_014905685.2 Nematolebias whitei | reverse complement strand
TATCATTAGTAAATAAGATCTGAATGTGTATTATTAGTAAATAATATCTGAATGTGTATCATTAGTAAATAAGATCTGAATGTGTATTATTAGTAAATAATATGTGAATGTGTATTATTAGTAAATAATATCTGAATGTGTATTATTAGTAAATAATATCTGAATGTGTATTATTAGTAAATAATATGTGAATGTGTATTATTAATAAATAATATCTGAATGTGTATCATTAGTAAATAATATTCACGTCACTTCCGACGAGCTGATGGACGGCAGCTCCCTTCGGCTTCTCTGCAGTCTTTTATCATCAAACTGACCCGTTTTTTTCGAGCCGGACTAAAGTTGGTCCCCCTTCCAACCAAATTCGGTGTTCAGTGACTCAGAGAGCCGGACGGGACCGTCCAAAAATATATTTTGGTCCAGGACCGGCCACTCCCACCCCACCGGTCACTCTGAGCGCACCCTGCCGGCCAGGTGACCCCTCGAGCTGGGGAATCGTCGCACGAAGGTCCGGTGTTTTTTCTCTCTCTCTCTGGACCCCAACGAACTCTCATCTGGACCTTTGTGGTTCTACCTGGTTCCGACAAAAACGCCGGGTGGTGTTTCGCTGGTTTTCTGCTGGACTGGCCCTCGTGGTGTCTTCATAGGTATGGGGGAAGTGTACCTGTGACCCTCGAACGGGATCAGAACCGAACCGAGGTGGCTGTGGGGGACTTCGTCTTCAATAGAGCTGGTCTCAGCTTCAGTGAGCAGCTCGTTACTTTCACCGAAGGACTGTCCACCTCCGTGGAATCGCTGTGTTCACCTGGAGGAGATGCTCCGATGCTTTGAAGCGCCGCCGGACCGGAGCAGAACCGGGCCAGGGACATCTTCAGCCTCTTCGTCTCTCGTGCTGTGGAGCGCCGAAGCCGGACTGGAGCAGAACCGGACTGGACCAGTGTCGACTTCAGCCTCTTCGGTCAGTCTCGTTTTTCACCGGGAGTGCCTCTCGTGCTGTCGGGTGCGGAGGTGACGTGCAGAGAAGCAGAGGAGCAGAGGAGCAGTGTGAAGGAGCAGCGTGAAGGAGCAGCGTGGAGGAGCAGGGCTGCGTGGTGCTCGAGAGAAGTTCGGAGTTTGTATGGGAGTTGCTGCAGGCCTCCATCCATCCAAACTCACCTGGATAATAATTAATTTTATTCCAGATCACGCTGTTGGCCCCTGTTGACCTGAAACAAGCTTGGATCATGCCT
>NW_023634142.1:0-1229 GCF_014905685.2 Nematolebias whitei | reverse complement strand
GAATCCGTGTTAATTGATGAATATATCTGAGCATCTGTTCATCTACAATAATAATCCAGTGGAATGCAAGAAGCCTAATTGCAAATGGACAGGAATTTAAAAGATACATAGACAGACTTGAAGAAAAACCAGACATTATATGCATACAGGAGACATGGTTAAAACCGAACCTAAATTTTGTTATAAAAAGATATGATGGTATAAGAAGGGACAGAAGAGGGAAGTGGAGGAGGGTGTGGGGTTTATATAAAACAGGGAATACATTATCAGATTGTAGGGAAAGGTTTAGAATTGGAATATATTGTAGTTGAAATATGGGGGTTAGAAGGAAAATGTAGAATAATTAATTTTTATAATCCATGTAAACTACTGACAATTGAAATGATGGAGGAAATGATGGGATATATGGAAGGGAAAGTTATATGGTGTGGAGATTTTAATGCAAATAGTACATTATGGGGTAAAAGTAACGATAAAAATGGACAAGTTATTGAAGAGTTAATAGAAATGAAAAACCTTGTATGTCTTAATGATGGGAGGGGAACAAGGATTAATGTGAGAACAGGAGCAGAATCAGTTATAGATTTAACATTTGTGTCAAACTCAGTGGCTAGAATTAGTTGGTGGGACATTAATAAAAATACAACAATTGGAAGTGATCACTATCCCATTAAAATAACAATTGGAATAAAACTGAATAATAATAGTATAAAAGTAAATAAGAACTGTAACTTTAATAAAGCAGATTGGAATAAATTCAAATATTTGATTAATAAAAGGACAGAGAAAATTGACATGACAATGGATGTTAATAATGTAAATAGTTGTGTTTGTAAAATGATTTTGGAGATTTCAGAACAATCAATCAAAAAAGGAGGGAGACAGAGAGATAAGATTGTACCATGGTGGACAAATGATTGTAGTGAAGCAATAAAATCAGGAAATAAAGCCTTTAAAAGTAATTCAATATACCAGAATCTTATTGAATATAAACGAAAACAAGCCATGGTTAGGAAGTGTTGAGGTCTTTCAAAACTATGAGAACCAACTTTCAAACACTTAGCTCAAAACTGCCTCAACCTGAGATCGTTCAGTGGAAGGAAGACAGAGTCAAAAACACAGCCTGAGAAGTGGTTCTGAATTCAGACAAAGATTTATTTTACCTTCACAGCGCTGGAAGGGAGACGCCTCACATGCACGTTACATCCATTTTACACGTCTCACACGTC
>NW_023634141.1:0-1229 GCF_014905685.2 Nematolebias whitei | reverse complement strand
AGTAATCACACCATAGGTGGAGGAGCAGACCCTATGGTGAAAATGAGGGTCATGAATAAAGATCTATCATTCCTCGTGGACACTGGAGCTACTTATTCAACCCTCAATGAGCAGGGATTTGATGAACATGCCAGTGCTGACACGGTGTCTGTGATCGGTTTCGCTGGGGTGCAACAAAAACTGTCTCTAACTGAACCTCTCGTAGTAACAGCAGGACTTCAAACAGTGACACATCCATTTGTTCTGTCCACACGTGTACCTGTCAACCTGCTTGGAAGAGACTTGTTAAAAAAACTTGGTGCAACAATAATGTGTGAACAAACTGGTTTACGTGTTACTTTACCAAGTGTTGTGACCTGGACTTGTTCTGCTTCTTCCTCCTCTTTGTCATCACAGTGCTTGGTATAGCCGATACATGAGGAAGTAGCTGACATTTACTGGGCGTTGCTGCGCCCCGAGACACCTGAACACACTGGACTTTACTCTGCTTACTTGTTGTGGAAGCCATGGCTTGATGCTCTGCGTCCCTATGTCCCACCTCTAGATCCTTTACATGTAACTCTTTTTTATGACCGTGATTCTGACGATTGTTACAGGGAGCATTTTGCTCAGCACTTGCAGGACACTGAGTGGCCATTAATATCAGACCGGCTTATAGTTGGTCCACAAGGCGTAGCTTCTCACGTCACCCTCACACCGTCTCAACTGGAGTGGTACATGATGTCGTCTGAAGCGATCCCACACGTCTCATTAGCTTTAGCTCCCACACATCAGGCTAAAGACTTGGGCCCAATGGTGAAGGCTGCTGTCTCTGCCACAGATTGGGTCCCAACACAAATACCTCAGCTCGCTTACTCGTCATCAACCGACTGTTATAGCATTGACTTAGCTGTTCATGATGTAGGTAAGCTAGACCATGAGGTGATCTCCAGAGACCATGGCAGAGAAAAAACTGACCATTCAGATGTTCCTCAGATGTTAGACACACTTCCTGCATCTCTCTGGTCTCAGGGACCTGAGGATGTAGGTCATGTTAAATGCCCCCCAATCTCTTTTGAACTGACCCACAACGAACCTATATGGTTGTATCAGTATTCTCATAGACCTGAGGCTGAACAAGGTTTGACTGACACAGTCCAAGGGTTGCTGAAAGCAGGGGTCCTCGAACACTCACATTCAGATTGGAATACTCCCATTCTACCTGTTGAGAAGGCGGGGACTGGAAAGTA
>NW_023634140.1:0-1229 GCF_014905685.2 Nematolebias whitei | reverse complement strand
GTTGCCAACCTGTACATGGAGGAGGTAGAAAAGAGAGCCTTGACGTCATTTTCAGGAACACCACCAAGTCATTGGTTCAGGTATGTTGACGACACCTGGGTTAAAATTAAATCTCAGGAAGTCCAACATTTTACTGACCACATCAACTCTGTGGATAAATACATCAAGTTCACACGAGAAGATGTAAAAAAATGGCAAGTTGGCTTTCTTGGACTGTGAGGTCTCAGTCTCTGATAGAGGACATTTGCAAACCGAGGTGTACCGCAAACCCACCCACACAGACCAGTATTTGCAGTTTGACTCCCATCACCCTTTGGAGCATAAGTTAGGAGTCATCAGGACTCTGTATAACAGAGCAGACAGCATCCCCACTAACTCGGGAGCCAGGCAGAAGGAGAAATCCTACACAAAACAGGCTCTAGAGCAATGTGGATATCCTAACTGGGCCTTCCTGAAAGCAGAGAAGAAACCCAAACAGGACTCCAGTCAGCCATCAGATGAAAAAGAGGAACCCAGACCCAGACCAGTGGTCATTCCGTATGTTGAGGGAGTATCAGAGAAACTGAGACATTTATTTTCTAAACATAACGTCCCAGTGGCTTTTAAACCCCAAAATACATTTGGGCAAAAACTGGTTCATCCCAAAGATCCAGTCTCCCGGCACAAACAGAGTAATATTGTGTATGCTGTTCAGTGTCAGGAGGGCTGTGATCAGTCTTACATTGGGGAAACTAAACAGCCACTGGCCAAAAGGATGGCCCAGCACAGAAGATCAACATCATCAGGCCAGGATTCTGCGGTCTACACTCATCTCCACGCCAGCGGTCACTCTTTCAAGGATGAAGATGTTCACATCCTGGACAGAGAGGAACGATGGTTTGAGAGAGGAGTAAAGGAGGCCATCTTTGTGAAAAGAAATCGTCCATCATTAAACAGGGGTGGAGGCCTCCGGGTTCAACTGTCCCCCTCTTACAATGCTGTGATTGCTAGTATCACTCAGCCCTCTGTGAATAGTAAACAGCCATCAGTGTGCTAATGATCCATTGTTAGGCTGATGGTCCTTCTTGAGCATGTGATCAGCTGGTTTTGGTTGTCAGCAGCAAACTGGTTGATCCACTCTGAGAAGGTGCTATTTAAGAGACTGAGCTGAAAACAGCACCTCAGACTGAGGAAGTCTCTTGGATGAGAGACGAAACGTTTCTAGATTTTTTTGCTTTGTTTTGTTTTTT
>NW_023634139.1:0-1229 GCF_014905685.2 Nematolebias whitei | reverse complement strand
ACACACACACATACATACACACGTACATGCATACATACATACACACAACTTCAAAATAACATAAATTCTCACCCTGTACTGAAAACAGTTTCAGCGTCTCAGCGCCACCATCTGGTGAGAGGTGGTGACGTCAATTTGAACCCCGCCCACTGGAACCGGTACTGATAGCATAATGGAAACACAACCTGCACCGTACCAAGTAGAATAGAGCTGTGCTGTACCAGTACTACAGGTACTAATGGAAAAGGGGCATTATATTCACTGTTTATGTTCATGTTCTCCTCACGGGAGGTTCTGACCCTGATGTGAGGACAGAGACAGACAAAAGAAAAGAGAGGTGGGGGCCACAGGACAGTCACAGACTTTGTTGATAAAAGTTTACCTTTTTCTACTGTGGAGCTGCATGGTGGAAGTACAAACCGGATTCCAAAAAAGTTGGGACACTAAACAAATTGTGAATAAAAACTGAATGCAATGATGTGGAAGTGCCAACATCTAATATTTTATTCAGAATAGAACACAAATCACAGATCAAAAGTTTAAACTGAGAGAATGTATCATTTTAAGGGAAAAATCTGTTGTTTCCAAATTTCATGGTGTCAACAAATCCCAAAAAAGTTGGGACAAGTCCATTTTTACCACAGTGTGGCATCCCCCCTTCTTCTCACAACACTCAACAGACGTCTGGGGACAGAGGAGACCAGTTTCTCAAGTTTAGAAATAGGAATGTTCTCCCATTCATGTCTAATACTGGCCTCTAACTGTTCAATCGTCTTGGGCCTTCTTTGTCGCACCTTCCTCTTTATGATCTACATGGAGGAAGTGGAACAGAGAGCCCTAAACTCCTATGAGGAAACAACGCCAAGCCATTGGTTTCGTTATGTGGATGACACCTGGGTCAAAAACCAAGCTAAGGAAATAGAAGCGTTCACCAGACACATTAACTCGGACAATAACAACATCAAGTTCACCAGAGAGGATGCAAACGACAACAAACTGCCTTTTTTGGACTGTTTGGTTCAGATGGAGCGAGAGGACAGCCTTAACATTGAAGTTTACAGAAAACCAACCCACACAGACCAGTATCTTCTGTTTGACTCCCACCATCCACTGTAACACAAACTCTGTCATCAGAACTTTACAACATCGGGCCGAATGCGTCCCCTTGAAGACAGAAGGTAAGGAAAAGGAACAGAAACACATTCAAGAAGCTCTTCAAACATGTGGAT
>NW_023634138.1:0-1229 GCF_014905685.2 Nematolebias whitei | reverse complement strand
CCTCTATTTAAGCAGCCTTTTGTTTGTTTGAAGGGGAGGGTTTTTTTGTGTTCAGTTAGAGTTCAGTTGACTTTAGTCAGTTTGGATCCAAATTTGTTACTTACTTTTTGATTTATTCTTGCCTTAAGTTTTTAGGCTTTGTTAACTATTTTTTGGAAGAATTAAAACTGAAACCTTTTTTCTACTTTGAACACTTTTTTGTCCTCATTGGAGTCTGGTCCCTCACAGTTGGTGTCAGGAGTGTCTCTTTCGTTTTCCGAGAAGAAAAGTTTCCAAAATGCCTGGAAGGGGAAGAGGACGAACAAGAGGAGAACCCAGTGCTGAGCTTAATGAAGGAGAGGCTGCGGAGGAACATGGAGCTGTTGGTGGAGTGTTTGACACGGATGAGGAGGTGAATGAACCAACACTAGCAGACTTGGCTAACCTTCTCCGAGCCCATATAGGACATCAGAAGGCCAAAGAGGACCACTGGACCAGCGAAAATGCTAAGCAACAACAGAAATTTGAGGAACTACAACAACAGTTCAGATTGTTTAAAAGGGAGAGCCAACCCCAGACCACGCCCTCTGCTCTTCTGACAACATCACCAGTGTGGCCTACACAACCACCAGATCCTGGAGTGGCAGCCTCACCTCAACACAGTCAATCAGGTGACCTTTATGCACAGTCATATGTTTCTTATGCACCTAAATTGCAAAAATTGAGTGAAGAAGATGACATTGAACATTTTCTCATTACTTTTGAAAGAATAGCTTCTGCCTGCAGGTGGCCAAGAACTGACTGGGCTTTTCATTTAATACCTCTGCTAACAGGCAAGGCTAGAAGTGCCTTTGTGCACATGGATGTTGATTTGTCTATGAATTATGATCAAGTTAAACTAGCTGTTTTGCAGAAGTATGACATTAACAGTGAAACCTACAGGCAAAGATTCCGCTCGCTTCATGTGGAGCTCGAAGAAACTCCAAAAGAGCTCTACGTAAGGCTAAAGGAGCTGTATGTCAAATGGGTGCAACCTTACGGTAAAACGGTCGAACAAATCAATGGAATTATTATTCTTGAACAGTATCTAAGAATGTTGTCACCAGAACTTCAGGTGTGGATAAAGGAACACAATCCAAAGACTGCAAAGGAGGCTGCTGAACTGGCTGATGTGTTTGTGGCTGCAAGGAGAACGAACTCTTGGGCTTTTCAAAGCTGGAAAAAGGATGGCCGCCATCAATCTCCAGCCC
>NW_023634137.1:0-1229 GCF_014905685.2 Nematolebias whitei | reverse complement strand
TAGGAGAGGTGAGGAGCGTCAGCCGGGACCCCCTCGGAGTAGGAGAGTTGAGGAGCATCAGCCGGGACCCCCTCAGGAATGGCTGAAAAAGGAGTCTTTAGAGTCTCTATTTGTGTTAGCAAAAAATCATATTCTGGGAGTAAAGAAAGGCCTGGGACAGAAAGTAAAAAATCTTTCATCTGGGTCAAAACTAAATCAAAAGAGGATGGGTTTCTCTTTGCAGAGCTAAACAGTCTGAGAATAGTCTGATTTATATTAGAAATATCCTCAGGGGAAAAAAAAGGAAGTTCAGTGTGAGTGGGTGTGGTGACGGGTGCCGCCCCCACCGGAAACCTGGGAGGTGAGGCGGCGGGACACGCCCCCACGGAGTCACAAAGAAAACTCTCTGGAGGTACGGCCAGGCTGGGTCGAACAGCTGCGGCGCGGAGTGACGGTGAGGGGCCGGATTCCGCCCCCACCAGGAACCTGGAAGGTGAGGCGACAGAACCCGCCCTTGTAACGTCAACCGGACCGGACTTACCAAACCGAGCAGGAGTGGACCGGAGCTCCCGCGGGACGCTGGATCTCGCCCCCACCGGAAACCTGGGAGGTGAGGCGGCGAACCCCGCTCCCACGAAAACACCGGAACCATCTCTGAAGTTCTGCTCGGCAGCGACCGGGCCGGGCGCCGCAGACTGCCTCTGGAACCGTCCACCGCGGCGACGGCGGCGGGACGGTGGATGGACGGAGAGGAGCTCGTCCATCACAGCACGAGGAAGGGAAAAAACAAAAATGGGTGAGTTTGCCGAGTGAGAACCCTGCCCGCTGGGTTCTGTTCTGGTCGGGTCGTACTGTTAGGATTTGTGGTCGGAGCGAACCCAGAGTGCAGAACAGGGACTCAACTCAGCAGTTATACAAAAATAAGTTTTTAATGATGAATGAAAAGTACAAAATAAATATGCTGACGGGGCAGCCAAACTTACATAAACAAGGAGGGAGGCACGGGGAACTCAGGAGACACGGGGAACTCGAGGAACCAGGAAGACAGAGAGACTCAGGAGACTCAAGGAAGCACACCCAACGAAGACGACCCGACAAAGGACAAGACAGAATAGGGTGACTTAAATACAAGGAGAAGACGAGACATGATGACAAACAGCTGGGACGAGACACAGGTGGCAACAATGGAAACTAACGAGGAGCACGAGGGAAACAGACACACCGGGCCACAGAAAACTAACATCCTTACA
>NW_023634136.1:0-1229 GCF_014905685.2 Nematolebias whitei | reverse complement strand
ACTTCTTGGTCTGCTGCCTTCATACATCTCCTCCTACATGTCTCTGCATGAGTGCAGCTACAGCGTGCGCTCTCAGGACATTATTACCTGCAGTGTTCCCTCAGTGAGGACTGAACTTGGCAAAAGGGCCTTCTCCTACTCCGCTCCTGTTTCCTGGAATATCTTGCAAAAAGATCTGAAGCTCTTGACCTTGACCTCTCTAAGTGGCTTTAAGAATCTGTTGGACTCCTGGCAGGGACCAATGCAGACATGTTCCTGTTTTTAGTTTTATACATTTGTCTTGGAATCTAGCTGTTTTTTTTTTGTTTTGTTACCTTTTTTCTTTTAGCCATCCTATTTGTTAAAAAAACAAAAAACAAAAACTGTAGTATGAGTTTTTATAACTGCTTATTGTTGTTGCTGTTGTCCATTGTTGTCATCTTTCTTTGTTGAAATCAGGTCTCACTTGTAAATGAGTCCTCGAGGCTCAATGGGATTTACCTGTATAAATAAAGGTTGATTGATTGATCATCATCCATGGGCATTACTGCCTGACCTCATCTATTAGTCGGTCCATCACCAGAGCAAACAAGAAGGGGCTCAGAGCAAATCGTTGATGCATTCCCACCTCCACCTTGAAGCTAGTGGCACCTTCTACAGCACATCTCACCAGTGTCCTGCTGTCCTCATACATGTCCTGTACCAGTCTAACAAACTTCTCTGCCACTCCAGATTTCCTCATGCAATACCACACCTCCTCCCTCGGCACCCTGTCAAATGCTTTTTCTAAATCCATGAAGACACAATGGAGTTCTTTCTGACCCTCCCTGTACTTCTCCATCAGCATTCTCAAAGTAAAGATGGCATCTGTGGTGCTCTTTCTCAGCATGAAACCATACTGCTGCTTACAATAGTCACCTCTTGTCTAAGTCTAGCTTCCACAATTCTCTGGGCGGCTCATTAACTTAATTCCCCTGTAGTTGCTATAACTCTGTACATCACTCTTGCTCTTAAAAATGAGCACCAGCACACTTCTTCTCCATTCCTTAGGCATTTTCTCACCCTGAAATCTGCCATTGAATATTTTAGTCAAAAATCTCACTGCCATCTTTCCAAGGCATTTCCAAATCTCCACTTGTATGTCATCAGGTCCTACTGTCTTCCCCTTTATCATTTTTTCAGAGCTTTACGAACTTCATCCTTACTAATCTTTCCCACTTCCTGGTTCACAGTTTCTATGACCTCTACTC
>NW_023634135.1:0-1229 GCF_014905685.2 Nematolebias whitei | reverse complement strand
AGCACACCCATGTTTCTGCCTATAATATTGCTCCCCATATGTGAAGTAGGTTGACTGCAGGCACAGTTTCAAGAGTTGACACAGTTGTTCTGTGGAAAGCGTGGTCCTGCTGCTCAGAGTGGTGTCTGATTTTAATCTTAAACTGACCACCTCTACTGCATCATCAACAGGAATGCACGTTAAGAGTGATGTGACATCAAAAGAGACCATTGTTTCATCAGTCTCCATGATGACATCCCTCACCTTATCCACAAAGTCCATGGTGTTCTGTATGTGGTGTTCTGAGCTGCCAACTAAAGGGATGAGTACAGACGCCAGATATTTGGAAACATTGTAAGTGACAGAGTTAATCATACTAACAATTGGTCTTAAAGGTACTCCTTGTTTGTGGATTTTAGGTAAACCATACAGACTAGGTGTGGCCTCCCCTGGGTACAGTCTGTGGTACAGAAAACGGTCAATAGCCTTGTCCTGCTCCAAATTTTTCAGGCAATCTATTAACTTCTTGTAACCACTTCCTGGATCTCTTTTCAGAGGTTCATAAGTGGTTAAGTCACTAAGGACTGTCATAACTTTCTCATGATAGTCTTTCTGGTTCAAAATCACTGTGCACCTTCCTTTGTCTGCTGGGAGAATGATGATGTTTTTGTCCTTGCTAAGAGTGGTGAGTGCATCCCTCTCCTCTCTACTGATGTTGGAAGGTGGTGGTTTGGCATTGCTGAGGCAGGATGAAACTTTGATTCTGAGCTGTTCTGCTTCAGCCTCTTTCATTTTTTTGTTGCGGATGGCTGACTCAGTAGCTGTGATCATCTCCACCAGAGGAATTGTACTTGGTGCAACCGCAAAGTTCAGTCCCCTGGCAAGAATCTCTGTCTCTGGCTGGGTGAGCTGTCTGTCAGATAAATTCTTCACCCACTTTTCTGTCTCCCTGGCATGTAATTGACTACTGGAGTGTTGTCCTACACTGAATGTGTTGTTATTGGAATAGTGATGGTGTTGATGAGTTATTAGTGAGTTAAACTTATTTTGTTGTCGAGTCTTGGACTTGACATGCTGTGCTAAGCGTGCCTGATCTGTACAGTCCAACACTTGCTGAAGACATAACTCCTGAGAGCTGACTCCAGTCAGACTGAGGAAGTCCCTTGGATGAGAGACGAAACGTTTCTATATTTTTTTGCTTTTTTTTTTTTTTTTTTTTGAATGTCCAGAGGACCAGATTGAACTTTTTT
>NW_023634134.1:0-1229 GCF_014905685.2 Nematolebias whitei | reverse complement strand
GTGGTCCTGCTGCTCAGAGTGGTGTCTGATTTTAATTTTAAACTGACCACCTCTACTGCATCATCAACAGGAATGCATGTAAAGAGTGATGTGACATCAAAAGAGACCATTGTTTCATCAGTCTCCATGATGACATCCCTCACCTTGTCCACAAAGTCCATGGTGTTCTGTATGTGGTGTTCTGAGCTGCCAACTAAAGGGATGAGTACAGACGCCAGATATTTGGAAACATTGTAAGTGACAGAGTTAATCATACTAACAATTGGTCTTAAAGGTACACCTTGTTTGTGGATTTTAGGTAAACCATACAGACTAGGTGTGGCCTCCCCTGGGTACAGTCTGTGGTACAGAATCACCCTTTGGAGCACAAGTTAGGAGTCATCAGGACTCTGTATCACAGAGCAGACAGCGTCCCCACTAGCTCAGGAGCCAGGCAGAAGGAGAAATCCCACACAAGACAGGCTCTAGAGCAATGTGGATATCCTAACTGGGCATTCCTGAAAGCAGAGAAGAAACCCAAACAGGACTCCAGTCAGCCAACAGGTGAAAAGGAGGAACCCAGACCCAGACCAGTGGTCATTCCAGTATCAGAGAAACTGAGACGTTTATTTTCTAAACATAACGTCCCAGTGGTGTAGTGGGCTAGGCCTACGTCGAAACTAAGTCTAAGGTCAAGGTTGGTTTAAACCCCAAAATACATTACGGCAAAGACTGGTTCATCCCAAAGATCCAGTCCCCCGGCACAAACAGAGCAATGTTGTGTATGCTGTTCAGTGTCAGGAGGGCTGTGATCAGTCCTACATCGGGGAAACAAAACAGCCACTGGCCAAAAGGATGGCCCAGCACAGAAGATCAACATCATCAGGCCAGGACTCTGCGGTCTACACTCATCTCCAGGCCAGTGGTCACTCTTTCAGGGATGAAGATGTTCACATCCTGGACAGAGAGGAACGATGGTTTGAGAGAGGAGTAAAGGAGGCCATCTTTGTGAAAAGAAATCGTCCATCATTAAACAGGGGTGGAGGCCTCCGGGTTCAACTGTCCCCCTCTTACAATGCTGTGATTGCTAGTATCACTCAGCCCTCTGTGAACAGTAAACAGCCATCAGTGTGCTAATGATCCATTGTTAGGCTGATGGTCCTTCTTGAGCATGTGATCAGCTGGTTTTGGTTGTCAGCAGCAAAACTGGTTGATCCACTCTGAGAAGGTGCTATTTAAGAGACTGAGCT
>NW_023634133.1:0-1229 GCF_014905685.2 Nematolebias whitei | reverse complement strand
TCATTAAGAACCTTCAGTGAAGCAGTGGTTGTGCTGTGTTGTTTCCTGAAACCAGATTGATGTGGAGGTAAGATGTTAAATGAGTCCAGGTAATTTTTGATTTGAGAGTTTATCAGTTTTTCTAGAACCTTGGCTAAAATGCAGAGTTTAGAGATTGGTCGATAGTTGTTCAGTGAGGTGGGGTCACCTCCCTTCAGCAAAGGAAGAACAAAGGCTGTTTTCCAAGTGTCTGGGATGGAGTTTTGTCTTATGGAGAGATTGAAGATGTGGGTCACAGGGACTGTGATGATATGAGCAGCCAGCCTTAAGAAATAAGGTGGAAGTTCATCTGGACCTGCAGATTTTTTAGGATCAAGATCTTTTAACAGTTTATTGACCTCACTGACTGAGAATGGAGAAAAAGAGAAGCTGTGATTAACTGAGGATTGACTTGTAGGAGGGATTTGATTTGTAGAAGTTTGGTTATATGGGGAAATGGCTGATCTTCCATTAGTAACTGTGTCAAATAAAGAACCAGAAGCAACAAAATGTTTGTTGAAACAGTTCAGGATCTCGTGCTTATTTGACACAGGAACAGAGTTAACGAGAAGTTGTGATGGGAGGTCAGATGATTGGGGGGTGCCTGAGAGAGATTTAATTGTTTTCCAGAATCTGTTAGGGTCATTTAGATTTTTGGAAGTCTGAGATAAGAAATAGTTTCGTTTTGCTGCTTTGACAGCAGTTGTGCATTTATTCCTCATCTGTCGAAAACTCAACCAATCAGTGTCTGAGTCAGATTTTCTCGCTGCAGCCCAAAGATGATCTCTCCTGTGCAGGAGGTCAGCTAGCTCTGGAGTAAACCAGGGGCTGTCTCGTCCCTTTATTCTGAACTGACGAAAAGGAGCATGTAAGTTCAGGAAATAAATGAAATTATTATGGAAATAGTTCCAAGCAGAGTTCACGTCATCAGTTAACAGAATACGATGCCAGTCAAAGTGAGACAGATCCCAGAGGAATGACTGTTCACAGAAATGTTTCAGATCCCTTTTTTTAATTAATCTGGGCTTAGAAGGTGGAAGTTTACTATTTCTTAAAGCCGCTGTCACACAATGATCACTCAAAAGATCAGCGAATACACCTGTACCAGGGAATTTGTGAGGCATATTAGTTAGAAACAGGTCTAAGATGGAGGAATTGTCAGGGTGGCTTTTATTTAATCTGGTGGGGGAGTCGATCAGTTGGGTTAAATT
>NW_023634132.1:0-1229 GCF_014905685.2 Nematolebias whitei | reverse complement strand
ATTGACACACCAAGGATGGTTGCGTACCACGACGACAACCCCTCAGTCTACCTAGCTCCAAACCTGTAGATGTGTGTTCTCACTCGGGAGATACACTATCTGTGCCCGAGCAAACCGTTTATGTGGAATAAAACCGCGGGCATATGCGGATTAACACCTATTCCGGAAAATTCTAAGTGCTCAACGACCGTAACGCCTCGACACCTGGCTAAAGCTGCAAAAGCGGAAATAATTGGCTCTCGTTGGCTAGTGAACGCTCCTCAAAGAAAGGCGATCATAGCCTACAACCAACCTGGGGCAAATAGACCTTTGACGTTACCGGACAAAACAATGTGGATCAGTGTTCCCCAGGGAACAACCATACACATTGGTGATTTGACGCTCTATCACCTCGATCCGGGACAATGGGAAACAACTCTGGACGACTCAGAGTACCTAGAAAACATGACTATAGACATAGATCCCGGAACCTTGGGAAGGGTCCGGTTCGAGGGTACTAAGGTCGTCGATGTAGAACCGTTAAACGGAGTTCTCAAGTCTCTCAGGTCCGAGAATAAGAACCCGATCCAACCAATTACCTATGCGTGGTCGAGCGCGGACACGTTAATCATAGCCCTGCTACTGACGATAATCCTCGTATTGTGTGGGATACTCGCATCCCTGTTCCGGGGCCAAACGTCACTCCGAGTCGACGTGGATCGCCATGCAGCGCACCTCGATATGATTATGCCTCGCGTATGCGGGTCTGCGAAGAAGCCACTCACACGGGACAGCGTGACTGAAACTGACAACCAGGGTGAGGTGAAGCAGGGAAACAATGTTTTGGTTGCTTAGTCACTACTCTTGTCGTTGTTGAAACGTTGTCGAATTGGTTTTGGTTGTTTCTGAGGTAAGAATGAATTTTGTTGTGTAGTAAGTTAGAGACTAAGAGGCCTTTGACCATGCCAACATGCAGTTCATTCGTTAAATTGCAATCTTTGCGGAGTCAATGTATATTATTGCTACCTTGAGTACCATAATCTACATTGATCTCACAACGCTTAAGCCGAACCTACTCGAACAATTCTATTCGGGGGGATAGCTAATTCTTTTTGATAAGTCTCGCCATAGACTTCCAAAACATTTATGGGGAAACCAAACACCCAATCTCAAGTCGTTCGTCTAAAAGACAACAGACAATTGCACCAAACTATATTTTACCATGTAAAGCTAACTTAAACCAAGTTAGA
>NW_023634131.1:0-1230 GCF_014905685.2 Nematolebias whitei | reverse complement strand
CAGAGGATCGAGGGTCAATTCATCTCACAAGACCCTCGGAGCATGTGAAGGGGCATTAAGTGCATAACAGATTATAAAGGAAGGAGTGAACAATGCCCCAAAGACCCATCTCTGCCTGATGCCCTCAACAAGTTCTATGCACGCTTTGAAGACCCGAACAGACCACCCAGCACCAGACTCACCTCGCCACCGGATGAAGAGCATCTCAGCGTGACCTCAGCAGAAGTAAGGAGTACCTTCAGGAGGATTAATCCGCACAAAGCAACTGGCCCAGACAACATCCCTGGAAAAGTGTTGAAGGAATGTGCTGATCAGCTCTGTGAGGTGCTGGCAGACATCTTTAACACCTCACTTACCCTGGAGACAGTTCCCACCTGCCTGAAGACTGCCACCATCATCCCAGTCCCAAAAAGCTCTACAGTGACTGGTCTGAATGACTATCGGCCAGTGGCCCTCACCCCGATAGTCGCTAAATGCTTCGAAAAACTGGTCATGACTCACATCAAAACAACCATCAACATCAACGAGGACCCTCATCAGTACGCATACCATGAGAACCGATCAACAGAGGATGCAATCTCCTCTGTGGTCCACACTGCACTCAACCACCTGGAGCAGAAAAACTCTTACGTCCGTATGCTCTTTGTGGACTTCACATCCGCCTTCAACACCATGATCCCCCAAACCCTGATGGACAAACTATCCACACTAGGACTAAGCCCCTCCATCTGCAACTGGGTACTAGACTTTTTAACAAACAGACCACAGTTAGTGAGGATCCACAACCTCTCCTCCTCCACCATAACCCTCAGCACTGGCTCTCCTCAGGGATGTGTGTTGAGCCCCCTTCTGTTTACTCTGCTCACATATGATTGTGCAGCTACCCATCCAGGCTGTCACATTGTAAAGTTTGCAGATGATACAGCGGTGGTGGGATGCATCACAAACAATGATGAGTCCAGCTACAGGCAAGAGGTGGAACACCTGGAGAGCTGGTGCAGAGAGAATAACATTCACATCAATGTGAAGAAGACAAAGGAGATGATTGTAGACTTCAGAAGGAACAAAAACACCTACACCCCCCTGAACATAAGAGGATCTGCGGTGGAAGTGGTCTCCAGCTACAAGTACTTGGGTGTACACATGAATGACAATCTCAGCTGGAGCAACACCACCACCAGCCTGATCAAGAAAGCTCATCAGAGACTCTACTTCCTCAGACGGCTGAGG
>NW_023634130.1:0-1230 GCF_014905685.2 Nematolebias whitei | reverse complement strand
AAGTGTGAAATGTGTCACAGAGTAAACGCAACAAAAGCATGCATCGTCTGCAGCATTGTTCATTAAAACGGTTCCACACTATTAATGCATTACAGAAAATATGCATGTGGTACGCAGACTTAAAGACACGTAGACCATTGCATTAGGTAACGCGTTCAGCAACTACCATTACTTTTAATACTTTAAGTATTGTAAAAGCAAGCACTCGTTTACTTTTACTTAAGTAAAAACGTTAATGTGGCTGAGTGGTGACCCGAAATGTGTCGTCAACGTGGAAATCTGGAAGGCAGCTTAAAGATTTAGTTCAAAATTCACAAATATAACGGTCGCTTACATACTCCCAGAGGAAACCTGCCTGGTTGGGAGCTCTGCTCCTGCGTTGAGCCGCTCAGAACCACCCAGCAGAACCGGGCCGGCCTCAAAGTGGAAACCTGCCCAGGTTTGGAGCTCCCGTCCTGGGCTAAACAGCTCAGAACCACCCAGCAGAACCGGGCCGGACTCCCAGAGGAACCCTGCCTGGTTGGGAGCTCTGCCCCTGCGTTGAGCCGCACAGAACCACCCAGCAGAACCGGGCCTGACTCCCAGAGGCAACCTGCCTGGTTTGTAGCTCCCGTCCTGGGTCAAACCGCTCAGAACCAACCATCAGAACCAGGCCAGGCTCACAGAGGGAACCTACCCAGGTTTGGAGATCCCCTCCTGGGTTGAGCCGCTCAGAACCACCCAGCAGAACCGGGCCGACCTCAAAGTGGAAACCTACCCAGGTTTGGAGCTCCCGTCCTGGGCTAAACAGTTCAGAACCACCCTGCAGAACCGGGCTGGCCTCAAAGTGGAAACCTGCCCAGGTTTGGAGCTCCTGTCCTGGGCTAAACAGCTCAGAACCACCCTGCAGACCGGGCCGGACTCCCAGAGGAACCCTGCCTGGTTGGGAGCTCTGCCCCTGCGTTGAGCCGCACAGAACCACCCTGCAGAACCAGGCCAGACTCCCAGAGGAACCCTGCCTGGTTGGGAGCTCTGCCCCTGCGTTGAGCCGCACAGAACCACCTAGCAGAACCGGGCCGGACTCCCAGAGGCAACCTGCCTGGTTTGTAGCTCCCGTCCTGGGTCAAACCGCTCAGAACCAACCATCAGAACCGGGCCAGGCTCACAGAGGAAACCTGCCCAGGTTGGGAGCTCTGCTCCTTCATTGAGCCGCTCAGAACCACCCAGCAGAACCGGGCCGACCTCAAAGTG
>NW_023634129.1:0-1230 GCF_014905685.2 Nematolebias whitei | reverse complement strand
CAGTTGAACCCGGAGGCCTCCACCCCTGTTTAATGATGGACGATTTCTTTTCACAAAGATGGCCTCCTTTACTCCTCTCTCAAACCATTGTTCCTCTCTGTCCAGGATGTGAACATCTTCATCCTTGAAAGAGTGACCGCTGGCCTGGAGATGAGTGTAGACCGCAGAATCCTGGCCTGATGATGTTGATCTTCTGTGCTGGGCCATCCTTTTGGCCAGTGGCTGTTTAGTTTCCCCGATGTAAGACTTATCACAGCCCTCCTGACACTGAACAGCATACACAACATTACTCTGTTTGTGCCGGGGGACTGGATCTTTGGGATGAACCAGTTTTTGCCGTAATGTATTTTGGGGGTTAAAAGCCACTGGGACGTTATGTTTAGAAAATAAACGTCTCAGTTTCTCTGATACCCCCTCAACATACGGAATGACCACTGTTCTGGGTCTGGGTTCCTCCTTTTCACCTGTTGGCTGACTGGAGTCCTGTTTGGGTTTCTTATCTGCTTTCAGGAAGGCCCAGTTAGGATATCCACATTGCTCTAGAGCCTGTTTTGTGTAGGATTTCTCCTTCTGCCTGGCTCCCGAGCTAGTGGGGATGCTGTCTGCTCTGTGATACAGAGTCCTGATGACTCCTAACTTGTGCTCCAAAGGGTGATGGGAGTCAAACTGAAAATACTGGTCTGTGTGGGTGGGTTTGCGGTACACCTCGGTTTGCAAATGTCCTCTATCAGAGACGGAGACCTCACAGTCCAAGAAAGCCAACTTGCCATTTTTTACATCTTCTCGTGTGAACTTGATGTATTTATCCACAGAGTTGATGTGGTCAGTAAAATGTTGGACTTCCTGAGATTTAATTTTAACCCAGGTGTCGTCAACATACCTGAACCAATGACTTGGTGGTGTCCCTGAAAAGGACGTCAAGGCTCTCTTTTCTACCTCCTCCATGTACAGGTTGGCAACAATAGGAGAAACTGGAGACCCCATAGCATACCCATGTTTCTGCCTATAATATTGCTCCCCATATGTGAAGTAGGTTGACTGCAGGCACAGTTTCAAGAGTTGACACAGTTGTTCTGTGGAAAGCGTGGTCCTGCTGCTCAGAGTGGTGTCTGATTTTAATCTTAAACTGACCACCTCTACTGCATCATCAACAGGAATGCACATAAAGAGTGATGTGGCATCAAAAGAGACCATTGTTTCATCAGTCTCCATGATGACATCCCTCACCTT
>NW_023634128.1:0-1230 GCF_014905685.2 Nematolebias whitei | reverse complement strand
GCCTGAGGAGGCGTGAGCTGAACGGAGAAAAAGTTGAAGCAGACGCCCGAGGAGGCGTGAGTGGAACAGAGAAAAAGTTGTACCGGGGTGGGAAGAAGCCCCATCCCAGTTGTTAGTGTTGTGTTTGAGAGGTGGAGGGGGGCACCCCGAGCCTTGGAACAATTCTCTGAAAGCAGATAGTCTGGGTGATGTTTTGATCGCTTTGCAGGCAATAGAGGTCAGAAAAACAGGGCTACAACATTGCATGTGAGTGTGTGCGGCAGCCTGTGGAAAAACTGCATGAGGAAAGTCAGAAAATGCAATTACAGGCTCAACGGAGCAAACAAGAATGTGAGGAGGCACAGACCGCCTGCTTGTTGAATGAACGGCACATTCAGTTGCTCGGTGCTCAGTTTGAGAGAATGAGCAGAGTGGCTGAAGGGGTGGTGGAGCAGGTGTCCCGGTTGAAACGAGAAAAAATCAAGAAAAAGAAACGCAGTGTATCATCTAAATGAGTACGAGCTTTTGTTGCTCATTTGGGAACTGGATGGGATCCGTCGAGTTGGGATGGTAACATCTGGGGAGACGAGGTTGCTCACTTGTCTAACATATATAAACAACAGACTGCACAACCTACAGATGCTTGGGTAGCTAGGCTGTTGGATAAAGGTGGAGGTCAGGTAGGAGTAAAGTCAGCGCATCGACAGGGAGTCGGCGCTTTCTAAGACTCGAGACCTTTGTTTGAAGTTTATGAAGGTTATTCTGATACAGAGGCAGTCCGACAGATATTTCCTGGAGCATCAGATTGGCCTGATGTACAGGGGCATTGGGTGACCCTAGGGGAATGCGAGCAGAGATTGGTTCGACTGTGTCTAAGGAATGCGCTCGCTGAGCGTTGGGTAGTAAATTATCATCTAGATGTTTTTTCAAGGACTGATGTTCGAAGCCGAGTGTTGAAACTGGGTGCACTCGGAGATTGGAACACAGAGAGAAACACAGAGCTGAAAACCGTGAAAAAAACATTTAGTCAACCCATGGGTCGTGGGCCGAGAAGGGACGGCCGGAATAACAGGCAGGAACCTACTCATTCTGCTTTCTGGAGGGCATTAATACAGACAGGAGTGCCTCCAGCTGAGATGGATGGTGTGTCAGCAGAAGAGCTGAGGGCTGGATGCCATTATTTGGATTAAAAGGGCCAAAAGTAGAAGGTCCAGAAGTTGACATCAACCTTCTGAAAGCAGATATTGTCAA
>NW_023634127.1:0-1230 GCF_014905685.2 Nematolebias whitei | reverse complement strand
CTTCCAATCAATGAGATATCCAGCTGCGTACGTGCCAACAGGGCAAATCGACCTGCCTAAAGCCTGTCTTCTCTTTGAAGAAATGTTGTAAATTGAGTTGAGGGACCAACTGATCAAAACAAGTCCATAATTATGGTTCTGAAGAAATGCAAGAGGCTCAGAAGCAGTTTCACAGACAGACAGAGCAGCAAAGCGGAGAGGGAGGGGAGAAGTGTCCGATCTCAGCAAGAGCAAGTGGTGAAGTGATATTAACTTTATCTTGGTACTACAGTGTTTCTCCCTGATGTGTACCATAACATAGACAGGGTCATTTATTTTAGAATTCATAATATATTTTAGGCAGCACAGCTTTTCCGTAATTTACAGTAATTTGTTTTAGACAACAACGCTTTTCCCATATTTACAGCAACTCGTTTTGCGTGGGGCAGCTCTTCTACCGTTTACGTCAGTTTTAGGTAGTACAGTAGTCCCTTGTTTATCGCGGGGGATCTGTACCCTGAGGCCCCACGAATAGTGAAAAACTGCGAAGTAGGAATAGTAGTATACTCTTAAAACAGACGTGTTAATATCAACACAAACCGAGTCAAAACCCAACACAGTAATGTGACTATATAAGGACGACACATTTTGTGTTCAATTCAACACATTTACACAACTGTTGTGTTAAATTTATTCAACTTTACTTATTAATTTATTGTGTTAAAATTATTCAGCACAATAAATGTGTTAAAGGAACAGTTAAATGTGATCATTTAAATAAATGGAACTACTTGTATAAATATGAACATTTATTGAATACTTTTAACATTACTATGAACAAACAAAACAAAAAAAAAATCATAGCATTTGAAGTTCATATACTAAATTTGATTAACCACGTTAACAGTTTATCTTTTAATAGCTTTACGGTTTAAACTTCATCTTTTTAACCTCTCTCTAAACAAAACCCAATTAATCTGTCACAGGTCATAAAATACATTTTAAATTTCATTTAGGTTATTAATACATCACGACAGTTCTTTCAAGCTGCAGTATGTAACTTTTCTAAAACATGTTGTTTTTACATATTTGTTGAAACTGTCACCATGACATGACAGTATGGAACAAAGCAGATCTGTAAAAAAATAAAATAAATAAATAAATCCATCTTCTCCAACAATGGTGGATAACCCTCCTCCTGGCTCTGATTGGTTGTTTTTGGTCAAAGCGGTGCAGCTCCTCAGCTCACTG
>NW_023634126.1:490-1230 GCF_014905685.2 Nematolebias whitei | reverse complement strand
TAAATGGTTGGTACCATCCTTACAGTACCCCCCCCTCAAGGACGCCTCCAGGCGTCCCCAAAAACCCCCCTCCCGAAGGACTTGGGCGGGTGGAGGGCGGCACTGCAAGGATGGAGGGCCAGAGGAAACACAAGGAAGAACACAAGGACCTGAAAGAACTAAGACAAGAAACAAGCAAGAAAAATACAAAAGATCTGAACGGTCAAGAGACCGTCCCTGGAGTCATTGTTCAGGAGGACGGCCGGGAGGCCGTCTATCACGGGACCCACGTTCAGGGGGGCGGCCGGGAGGCCGTCCATCACGTGACCCACGTTCAGGGGGGCGGCCGGGAGGCCGTCCATCACATGACCCACGTTCAGGGGGGCGGCCGGGAGGCCGTCCAACACGTAGGACCTTGGAGGCCGCGGCAGGCAGCGTGGATGACTTGGAGGCTGCGGCAGGCGGCGTGGACGACTTGGAGGCCGCGGCAGGCGGCGTGGACGGCGAGGAGGCCGCGGCAGGTGGCTTGGACGGCGAGGAGGCCGCGGCAGGCGGTGTAGACGGCGAGGAGGCCGCGGCAGGCGGCGTAGACGGCGAGGAGGCCGCGGCAGGCGGCGTAGACGGCGAGGAGCCCGCGTATGGCGGCGTAGACGGCGAGGAGGCCGCGTCTGGCGGCGTAGACAGCGAGGAGGCCGCGTATGGCGGCGTAGACGGCGAGGAGGCCGCGTCTGGCGGCGTAGACGGCGAGGAGGCCGCGTCTG
>NW_023634126.1:0-390 GCF_014905685.2 Nematolebias whitei | reverse complement strand
GGGGGCCGCGTCTGGCGGCGAAGAGGCCTTGGGAGCCGCGTCTGGCGGCGAAGAGGCCTTGGGAGCCGCGTCTGGCGGCGAAGAGGGCTTGGGAGCCGCGTCTGGCGGCGAAGAGGGCTTGGGAGCCGCGTCTGGCGGCGAAGAGGGCTTGGAGTCACCAGCTGGCGGCGAAGAGATCCCGGAGACCGCGTCTGGCGGCGAAGAGAGCGTAGAGGCCAAGTCTGGCGGTGAAGAGAGCGTAGAGGCCAAGTCTGGCGGCGTAGAGGACTTGGGGCTCTGCAGAACTGCAGCGTGCGACGACCATGGAGGCGACCCTTCTGGAGATGCGGAGAGCGGCGACCCTTCTGGAGATGCGGAGAGCGCCGACCCCTCTGGAGATGCGGAGAGCGC
>NW_023634125.1:0-1230 GCF_014905685.2 Nematolebias whitei | reverse complement strand
TGCATATAGTTTAAGGCCTTATGTAAAATCCCCTTCATAAGCCCACCTTAAACCACATAATTGCATGACACATTGAACCAGAACGGCACAGGCTGGACGTCGCTGGAGACAACCTTCGCTGGAGGCGACCTGCAATCCTGACGTTGGTCTCCACTCTTCATCCAGTGGCCGCTTCTTCAGTTCAACCCAAGGGTACCCCTCTGTATGCTGATTAATCAACACTTCCAATCGTTGTGGATTTACCGTTGTGGATTATATGACTTTTTCCAATGGATTACAGACTCTGTTTCCAAGGGGTTAAAGCATTGCTACAATGGAGTTATCGAGACGATATGGAATTATAATCAACACAATGGAATTATCAAGAACATTGTGGAATTACCTTGACTTTGTTTCCTTGCTGGATTACTTCTGACTTTGGTCTTCCTTGCTGGATTACTTTTGACTTTGGTCTTCCTTGCTGGATTACATCAAGCTCAAGGACATTTGAAGGTCTAAGTTCACGGTTGGAATTCATCCCCATGGACAGGCGATGATTTCCAAAGGGGGGACTGTAGTGAACCTGATCTGACCCCAAATCTTGATCAGATGAACAGAGACTGTTATTTCATTGATCTGCATCCAGAAATACAGTTTGAGCCATCTGGTGACTTTCTTTCTTGAATTAATCAAGCAGAAAAGACAATTCTCTATGATCATTACTGTTTTACAAATGTTTGATAATCAAATTGTGTTAGTTGACTCAATGTTTACAGGTTGAAGAAAACTACTCATTTTTATTTTACATAAACAGTAAGTAATGATTTTTATTCCTCATTCAAAGAAGAAATCAGGTTAATATGCATTTCTTGATTTTCTGTCTTCAATGAGCCAAGTTTTGTAAGTATGTTAAAGGTCGGTTCTCGGTCAACTAAAATGTTTACTGAAAAAAAATGTCATGTTTAACTATTTGAGAAGATACAGCAGAGTGAGACTCCACGAAGTCTGGGTCTCTGCAATAATCTTTCTGTCTGTTGTTAAACAATCTCATTCTCTGACCTCGAATTTGATAACATCTTACATCACAAACCACACCTCTATTTCTGGTCCATCGACCAATCAAAAAGCTCTCAAATGACCCGGAAGTCGACCCATTTAAAATGTGGCAACTTCCCAGTTCATGAGTGGCTGGAGTTGTGGAGTTGCTGGAGTTTGTTGGTTGCTGTGTTGCTGCACTCAGAAATGAGTTCA
>NW_023634124.1:0-1230 GCF_014905685.2 Nematolebias whitei | reverse complement strand
TTGCCATTTTCACTTTTTTGTTTGTCATTTCAAGCAGTCCTTCGAGTACTGTTCCTGCCACGCCCGTGGCCATCTTTCTGTTTTCGTCGTCTCGAGTTGCCTGTTCCTCAGAGTCTCCAGACTCTATTTCGTGTACTTCAGATGGGAACAGACTAGCTGCTTAACTTACTACTTGGATTATGGTCAGTAACCCTTCGTAAGCCCTTCTACCCCACCCACTGCCTAGTGGATTAATACGGGGTTTTGGCTGGTGGCATGGTCCAGCCGCTCACACTCCCTCAACTCTAGGGACTGTTTTCTCTTCTTTGGGGGGTCTTTACACTAAAAAAACATCCCACCGCTGCCACCATGTTGTGCTTTCCCATAAGCAAGGTAACCAATGGATTAGTGATAAGCACCTTGCTTGCAGCCTCTCCTCCAAGGGGTCCGGAAGCCAACCTCAGTACCGTGGTATTACCTACAGCTTTCTAAAGTGGCCTCATTAAGGCTGTGACGAGGTGATTCATCCAGAAAATTAATGACCTTCTATCCATAAGTCACACCCTGATCTCACTCTTTACCTCGATCCTTCCAAGCAGCAGGGATTGGGTCGTCTGGTCCAGAGAATCTCACGTTACGGCCGCTCACCTCTTAATTTAGCGTTGCAATTGTTATCCGTTCTGGTGATCTTTAGGGCCCTGGAAACGGGCCCAAGGGTGTTGTCACTCACTGACTAGGAAACCTTTTAAAACCTCCTATTTATATGCTATTAAAGTTGAACCAAGCTTGACCATGTGTTTGTTCGGTATGGATGAAATAATAGTCCAGAATTATACGTTTTGCTTTGCTTTAATCAATAATTTCGCAGAGGGTTCAGCAACATGCACAATTTTACAATAATTAATTTTCATGATTACATAGGATACACTTCTTTACTAGGTAAGCGATAGATTCTTCCTGATGACTCCCGATCCCCAAGAGCCCTTGGGAACCTGCGAACGCTACCTCCACTCGGACCTTTCACACCTCAAGCCAAAAGATGTTATCTCTCAACTCTCTCATTATCCAGAAACACCTCTGAGCAAAACTCGCTAGTACCCAGTTTAATACCCTTAAATTTATCCTGTATGCTGTGATTCTGACCTGACAGATTAATTTATTTAGAGCAGATGGACAGGGAAGTCCTCTTACCATGATTCTGAGGTAACCCCTCCTTAGAGGAGGAGGATAAGGGGTCCTTAAATAGAGATT
>NW_023634123.1:0-1230 GCF_014905685.2 Nematolebias whitei | reverse complement strand
CGGGTTCAACTGTCCCCCTCTTACAATGCTGTGATTGCTAGTATCACTCAGCCCTCTGTGAGTAGTAAACAGCCATCAGTGTGCTAATGACCCATTGTTAGGCTGATGGTCCTTCTTGACCATGTGATCAGCTGGTTTTGGTTGTCAGCAGCAAACTGGTTGATCCACTCTGTGAAGGTGCTATTTAAGAGACTGAGCTGAAAACAGCACCTCAGACTGAGGAAGTCTCTTGGATGAGAGACGAAACGTTTCTAGATTTTTTTGCTTTGTTTTGTTTTTTGTTTTGTTGAATGTCCAGAGGACCAGATTGAACTTTTTTGGATTTGAATCAACATATTTTTCCTTTAAAATGTTACATTTACTCAGATTAAACTTTTGATCTGTCATATATGTTATATTACGAATAAAATATTGCCATTTGCCATTGCCATTTGCCATTTGTAATTTAATATTTCATAAATCAGAGTTTTTGGTCAATAACATTCCAGTCTTTTGACTCACCCACACAAAACTTAAGTTTTGTGAGTTTGATGGCCAATTAAAAACAGGGATACCATGGTCCTTAAACAAGGTACTGGTAGCTTTGGCACTGTGTGCAGGTGCAAAGTCCTGTTGGAAAATGAAATGTGCATCTCCATAAAGTTGGTCAGCAGCAGGAAGCATGAAGTCTCTAAAACTTCCTGGTAGACGGCTGCATTGACCTTGGACCTCAGAAAACACAGAAGCCTCCAGTCTGGTCCAGAAAATTGAAAAGCTTTTCAGAACAAGGACCGGTCAGTTTTTCATGTAGCTCCCCAAACGCCATGGATACTGTAGGGAGAGAAGCACGTCTAATAGAAAGCATGCTTCCTTCATGTCATGATGTGCAAAGAAAAATAACCAGCAAGTTCATCAGGCTGAGACTAAGTATAGCAGCAAAACATATCTTCAATGAAAGAAAAACGGTTCTGTCCAGTGCTGAGCATCTTGGAAGTAGAAGTCAGACAAAAAACACAAAGATAAATCTATGACAAGCAGCATCTTGTACCACAACAAGCAAGCCAAGCAATTTATGAAATATTAAATTATGTAAAATTATGAAATGCATAAAAAATGAAAAATTAAAAGGTGTGCCTCGTCTGACTTGTCTTGGAGAGTAGTTTTATCTAAGATTTGGGGGAGTGGGGCAAATCATGTAAAATATATTGCTTTTTGTTTCTGAAGAGTGACTGCGTTCAGTAATTTGTTGAC